>NC_045622.1:27419318-27722348 GCF_009829155.1 Mustela erminea
GGCAATTGGATAATATGAGTCAGGAGTTTGGAGAGATTCAGATGCCATCAACATAAAAATAACATACAACAACGTAACATTGGATTTATGGGGTATTTTGTTGTTTGCTTTTTGCCCCACCATGAGGGCAGGGACCCTATCTTGAGCTGTTCTATCTCAAATTCCCAGAACAGCACCTAGCACATAGTAGTTGCTCAATAAGCACTTTGAATGAATGTGTGCATGACACTCTTCATACAGGCATACAGCAACAGTTTTCTTTGAGTGCTAACTGTTCCATATATACAAGATGGATGGCTGACAGATTAAACATGATCCAATTAGAGAAGTGAATTACCTGTCCTGAGGACCAGATTTGAGAACAAAATGCTACAAAATGTCATGATGTCTCCTTTCCTTTAAGGGTATAGTGAGTCTGGTGGTGGATTCTTTGAAAGTGGGTAGGCAAGAAGTTGGATCATACTGGCAATTACAGCTTAGCTGCAGAACATGATGGGGATTAAAGATGCCATGACCGACCCTCTGGTAGGATGGGTTGCAAGGTGGAGTTGGGACATGGGAAGGCTCTAAAAGTAAACAATCTCCTCTTCCCACCCAGACAACTGCAGAGACAGTCTTCCTTCATGGTCACAAAGGAAAGAAGTGTGCAATATCATCCCAAGGGGAATGCCATTTCTACACTGCACCCCCAGGGTGCAAAATGAATATTCTAGAAGCATATCAATGTCTTGTCCTGGTACTATTCCTCTCTCTCTAGTTTTTAATGCAAACTGCTTTCACCTTCTGCTTCCCTGTCTATATCTCTTTGTAGCTTTTATGTTTTCCTTTCCCTCTCTGCCTTGCTGCTTCCTTTTTCCTCTGCTTCCTGGATTCCTGTTTCTTTGTTCAAAAGGCTCCCAAAAAAAAGTAAAAGGAGAGAAAAGATGCATATAGCATCCCACTGCGAAAGAACTGAAGAAAAAGGATTGCCAATTTTGAAGAGCCTTTCCCTTTTTATTGCAATGTTTTGAGCCTGCCCATATCAAATCTTTAAAAGAAACACTAAACATTAATAATACATAGTTTGCTTTGTTCAATTCAATTTTACCCTGATCCAAAGGACTTGGAATTCAAGGCATCTGAGCTTGTTTATCCCGTGCTTCACAAATAACAGGATGATTGCTCCTACCCTGTTCCTCTACGCCTCTTTTCTCATCTGTTTTGTTTTCCGGGTGCAAAACAATTTCAGCTGGTTGTGGGAGCACTGGCAACCTCAGCTAGAGCTACGTGAGAGCTGTGTTCCAGCTGTTGCCAGCTGTGCTCTCTGCAGGGGGCCCTCCCCCACCCAGCTAGGACTTTGGCTGCTGGCCAGGCCTCCTGACTTGCCAATCCACTTCACTTTTGCTTGCTGTGGTCACCTTGGACCCCAGCAAGCAGTGATAGCTGTTGCCAGCTTTCCTTCAAATCCAAGAGGTTGCTCTCAATCATTTTTCTATAGCTATAAGAAGGAAGATGCGGGTTGATATGGGTGGGTTTTATCTTCCATTACAGCTGTGAATCATGCCCACTTCCATGAGCAGCTACTTAGAATAAAACTGTAACAATTATCCTTTTAAAAATAGATACTTTTCTCTTGTTTTCTGTAGTGTTCCCAGTGTTAGGGATTTTGCAGAAGTATAAAAAATAAACTTTGTTTCTTTACACAGAGTGAGTTCAAGTAAAAACTGATCTTAGCTTATTTCTTTTTCTTTTCTTTTTGACAGGAGAAGAAAAACAGGGATTTTTTCCCCCTCCCATTCCCGTGTTCTTTCCCTTCCTGTCTTTTTCTGGATCGATGTCAGCAAAACCCTAATCATTCTCTAAGAAGCTGGTTCCGCATGAGGATGAGACAAAAAGCTCAACAACTCAGGTGTCTTCAGTCAGCAGAAGGGAAGAATAAACTCTAGTATTTTCATTTGGGAAGATTTCCACGCTTTTTCTGACAAGTAATTTAAATCCACTGTCAAGGACATGGCCATTCTACGAGAGCAACCCAACCAAAGACCAAATAATCTTGTTTTTTAAAAAAGCATTTATTGCAGAAACATCCCTGCATCTACCTCTAGGCCAACACCAGACCAGGATGTGGCCCAAGGGGAACAGAGCATGATACCTCAAACGCATTTTCCTTTAGGAGAAACAAAAGGAGGTTCTTAATTGGCTTACGCTCAGTTTCAAACCTGTGCTTCGAGAATGAACTCGAACCGTGTAGGGGACGGATTTCTACTAAAAAGGATTTTTTTCCTCTTAACATTTGTGGGCTATCTCCCCCCTCCACCATTTACCACACTTTTCTCAAAGTTGTATATCATTGTCCCCTTTTTGGTAGTTTATCTAGATATTCAATTTGCATTTAGGTTATTCCATTCCACTCTATTTCTTCCATTCCTTCAGTTCTGTTCCATTTCTCTCAACAAACATTTTTTGAGCCTGCATTCATTAGGACTCTGTCTCTGACTTTTAGGAGCTCTCAATTACGTAGGAGTGACAGGGCAATAACACTGATACAGATGACTGTCATAAGGCAGCAACAACATCAAAGAGAATATTAATGTTTTAAAAGAGATGTGCAAAACATACTCTGGGGATGAAGAGGCGGAAGTTGAAACATCAGAAATCAAACCCATAAAAGTGAAGCTTTAATCCAGGAATGCAACAGATTAGATTATGTTTCCCAGCTCCCTTCGGGATAGCTCAGGATGATTGCATTTTCACACACTCACATTTCACAAGGACACAATTCTGAAATGACTTATAGCCTCTATGGGATGGGTATTGTATCAAGTAGTTGAAATATGTATTCTAAGTGATCAGTTAAGCCAAGTGACCCAGTCTGTGTCTCCTTCCATTGACTCCTTCCACAGAATTGCATTGATCCCTGCCGTGCCAGGTGCTGTCAAGAGGTAGTCATGAAGATTCGAAGACAGCCCCCTTCCCTGATGGCATGTACACCTCAGCTCAGTCCTGGCTGGGGGAGGCAGCTATCACACTCCTCAGGGCTTCAATGATGTGGAAGAGGAGCCAAGCTCTTCTCCCTCTCATGGTTGTGTGATGGCATGAACTAATGGATGTGAAAGTCTCTGAAGGGTGAGGGTTTATTATAATCAGTTGTGGAAGCATGTCAGAGCATGTGGGTGATATGCATCACCTGTAAAGTATATTTTCATTTAGAGTAATAATATTTCTGAGAGGGGCGCCTGGGTGGCTCAGTGGGTTAAGCCTCTGCCTTCAGCTTGGGTCATGGTCTCAGGGTCCTGGGATCGAGCCCCACATTGGGCTCTCTGCTCGGCGGGGAGCCTGCTTCCTCTCTCTCTCTCTGCCTGCCTCTCTGCCTACTTGTGATCTCTGTCTGTCAAATAAATAAATAAAATCTTTAAAAAATAATAATATTTCTGAGAAGTGTCAGAATTATGGTGAATACACATTTTACATTTTTTTCTGAGAATTTTTCCCAATGCTTCATGATATGTCTTTCTGGGGAAAAAAAAAAAAAAAAAGACTCCCCCTGAGACTGTTGTCTTTTCTTCTTGAGCTGTGGGGACAGTGAGGTGAGACACAACACACTGGCCTATGCCAACCCTGGGTCTGACCAACCAGGTATGCTCTCTTATCAACTTGGACCAAATAGTTTCAAAATCAGATTCTCACAGAGTTTCAAATCTCAGGATAAGTTCAGAATCATGAAAATAAAATCAAGAGAAGGATCATGGGTTTTGCTCCACTCATAATTCATTAATATGTGAAATCAAGTACACCCAAGATTATAGTTTTTATAATTCTAAGACTAAGGAGGTCTCAGTATGACATCATAAAATGTTGCCATGATACTCTCAGATGGAAATAGAAAATTAAAGGGAAAAGCAAAGAGAAGATCTGGATAGATTCAGTGATATCTCATAGAGTCTTCAATGACAATAATGAGTTGACATTCCCTCAATGATTACTCTGCTTGGGTATCTTATACACATTGGTTCATTTAAGCTTAACAATGACATTATGCATGGGTTTATTCAATGTGTAATCTCAAGTTGCTTCTAACAAATTACATTCTATAGAAGGTAGCCACTTAATTTCCTTGCTTTTCTTGCCACAAGGCATGGCCATGTGTGCTCTAGGAGGTCTTCCCTTCATGAATAAGATGGCAAGTCTCCCCAGAGGAAAATCCTCTTTTCCTTTGTTCCCACTTCTCTTTATTTCTTATCTTGAATGTAGGCATGGTATCTGGAAGGTAGTAGCCACCTTGCAATAACAAGGTAAAAAGCTAGAGAAAGGATGCATTGTGAGCTGCCTCCTACTCCTGGGACTCCTTACCTTTCATATGTGAAACAAATAAATCTCTCTCTATTTTTTTTTTTTTTAAGTCGCTGCCTGGTTGTCTGTACCTTGCAGCCAAACACAACCATGTGCTCCTTTACTTATACAGGAAATATCTATGCAATATATACCAGTTGCCTGGTGCCATTCCAGAGGCTAGAGAGAGAACCCAGTAAACAAAATAGACTCTGTTCAATATCTCAGATCCTAGCGTGGCATAAACATACAATATAAAGAAAATACTCAGGGGTGTGTGTAGTGTGTGTGTGTGTGTGTGATATGGAAAAAATAAAGCAGGGTAAAGTGCTGGGAAGATGTTGGTGAGGTTGCTATTCTACGGAGATGATCAGAGAAGGTCTCTCTGATTCAGACTAGAAAGAAATATTGAAGTGAACATTGTGTATTTTTTGAGGAAGAAATTTGCAAGCAGAGGAAAGTCCCAGTACCCATATCCTGAAGCAGGCTTACAAACAGGAAGGAGCTCTTTCTCTCTCTAGGGGAATAAGGGGAATAACAGAAGGTGAGGTCAGGGAGGTAATCAGGCCAGGTGACCAAGAATGTTTCAGGCCTTTGTAAAGCCTTTGGCTTTTACTCTGCTGTTCCTTGAAACAGCTATTACAGATATAAGCAAAACCTACATTACTATTCCAAAATGGGAGGCCAAACATCCTGTTCTTTGCACTCTCTCTCTGTCTCTCTCTCTCTCTATATATATATATTTACAAAAACCTGTGTCTGATAGTTGATCTTCCTCGTGTATTGTCTACACATGAACAAATCTCTCTGAAAGTTTTCAAAATAGATTGACTAGGACTCCACCTCTCCAATCAAACGGAAAGAAACTGAAGTATGAAATTTATGGTTCATAAGAATATAAGGCATTTGTCCAAACATACTCTCTCTTTTCTTTATAGCTTTTATTTTAACTCTCTAACTTACATAAAATTACAAAAGGCAAAGGTGAAAGGAAAGGAAAATGTTTTTATTTCAATAATTCCATTGCAAATCGAAAGAAAAATATTGGCAGTGTTAATGAAATGATGCTTTAAAATGGCTTTACACTGCTTAGAGGTTCAAGGAAAAATAAACTAGGAGATTCTGCACACAGATTTAATGAGATTTAATGAGATAACAAAAATTCCAGACATCAAGGAAAAAGGCCACCAATCAGATTATATTCTTCCTCTTGAGTCTGACAGCCATAGTCTATATATCCATGGGTATCATATTTTGCATTTCATTTTAAATGGGCTCTAACCGTGCATTTATTATATTCAAAGAACCACCAATCACAAAACAAATTTTTGCTGCACAGCTTCAGGTTCACAATTTGTATATTCAATTTAAGACATAAGAATTAGACAATTTTTACCCAGGAGAATGTCCAGCAATGTCTAAGGATGCTGGAACCTGTCCAGATTACTTGGCTGTAGTCATAATACACAAAGGTTTGAATTTTCATTTTTAGTACTCTGGGAGGGAATCTGAAGAGGGTCCTGATGTTTTAAAGTGATATGTCCCAAGATGCAGTAGACTGCTTTATTGGTAATGGGGTACCCTGCAGATTTGAAGAGGAATGAGAATTCACATTTTGAGACAATTTGGTTTCTCTAAATCTTAGAAAAAATGAAAGCCAGCAGAGGTGGGTAAGTGCTACACAAATGGATTTGAATTCAAATGTGGGTACATTTTTTATGGAGATACTACGTTGTTCCTTTTGGGGGTCTTAAGCAGAAACCATCCTTTCAGAATTCTGTGGGTTGGCTTCCCCGTGGGTGGTAGCACATCTTGAAATTTGGTCAGGGACATAAAGCAAAGCAAGTGAGGAAAAAGAAGAATAAGAACCAGGAGCATCTGGGTGGCTCTGTCAATTAAGCTTCTGACTCTTGATTTTGGCTCAGGTCATAGTCTCAGGGTCATTGGATCAAGCCCTGTGTCCCTGTGTTGGTATCTGCTTTGGTCATGGAGCCTGCTTAAGATTCTCTTTCTCCTGGGATGCCTGGGTGGCTCAGTTGGTTAAGCAGCTGCCTTTGGCTTAGGTCATGATCCCAGTGTCCTGGGATCGAGTCCCACATCAGGCTCCTAGCTTGGCAGGAAGCCTGCTTCTTCCTCTGTCTCTGCCTGCTGCTCTGTCTGCCTGTGCTCGCTCGCACTGTCTCTCTCTCTCTCTGACAAATAAATAAATAAAATCTTTAAAAAAAAAAAAATTCTCTTTCTCCTTCTGCCCCTCCCTAGCACCTACCCCACCACTATCTTAAATAAATAAGTAAGGACAAGAACCAGAACTATAAAAGACCACTTTGAGCTAAATGTAGCAATGGGATGTTTCCAGATGTAAGGGAATGAGGAAAGGATCCATCTGCCAGTCATAATGTGGTACATACAGAAGCAGAAGCAGTATCCAAGCAAAAAACAGATGAGCAGTTTATAAAAAGCAGTTAAAGTTCAAGGCTGAGGGTGAGTCAGTGGTCACCAGGACCCTGTGTGGATGTGCAAGACCATCATTCTGGCTCCCTTGGAAAATCTGAGATTGAAGGTTTGTCAGGAGCCAAGGTCTTGCCTTGATACTATGCTGTAGTTACCCTTGCTAAGTCTGGCATAGTATGATGTCGCCAAGAATAACAGTCCACCAGTTGTCTGTGGAGGGATGAAACGACTCAAACTGGAAATCATTCATTTTGCACAGGTCAGATGAGCATAGTGAGGGGACATTTCCGGTGAGGCAGAATAATTTCATATTTAAAAGCTCAAACTCTGGAGCTTGAATGCTTGGGTTTGAATCCTGTTGTGTCACTTACTGCTGGGGTGATCTTGGGCACTTCATTTACTTCTCTCTACCTCAGCATGTACTTAACTGAGGAGCAGGGATACAAATAATAACTACTCTATAGGGTTATCTTGAAGATAAAATGGTTGTTATTCTCAAGGACGTGTTGGCACACATGTTTTTCTAGCTTTTATTCTAACTGCAGGCAGTTTGTATCAAGGTCTGCTCTGTCAACATGTGGCAATACAAAAACACAAAACCAATATTCAAGGACAGCATTTTAATTTCTGGGAAGTAGACTAGAAATAATAAGGTAGGGTCTTAGGATCAAGAGACCAAAAGGACCAAAACACAGGTCCATTTTTCTGTCTTGAGCTTAAAGCCATGTTTGGAGAAGATGTGAAGATGAAGGTAATAAGTTGTGAAATGTGAATCTAGAGCTGCTTAATTACTTCATACATCAATCAAGAGCGAGTCAGATACTGATGTTAAAGTAAAGTTTAAATACACAAAAAACTAAGTTTGGGGAGGAAAATGAAGTCTCCTCATTGGATGGGGCTTTAAATTCTTGGTCTTATAACACCACACTCCTCCTCACATGAGATCATTCATCTCCTCAAAAAGCGGTTTTTGCCAATCTTGCCTGGTTGTTTATTAAATATATAGTTCTAGTAAAGGCTCTCTCCTAAATAATTCAGACCGGATAGGTCTGGGTGGAGGCTGAAATGTGTATAATTTTACAAGAGACTGAGAAATTCCTATGATCAAACCATTTGGGAAAAACTATACCAGGAGAATAGCTAATCCCTGCACTTAACCATGGGTTCTGGAGATGGCTTTGCAAACCACCCTCCAAAAGAGACCAAACGATTTTTGAAGAAGTTGACCAAGTGTTCCTTTGGTTTTGTTGTCTAGTCCCTGTACAAACTAGATTCACATGTTTTTGTTTTTGCTTTTGTTTTTTGTTTTTTTTGTTTTGTTTTAATCTAATCAGATTCCAGGTCCTGGTGCCACAGTGTTAGGACCTGTACTTCAAGAGCATAATTTCTTCCTTACCTTTCCCATTGGAACTTCTTACTTGCCAAATGGTCTTGATTTATTCAAATCTCTGGGCTCATCTAGTCCATATCTACAGAAGAAGCTGAATGCAGAGAGACGGGCAGTCTTCCATGACAAAATGCATGGCTGTCATGACTATAGTTGAAAGGATTCCAATGTGACAATTATACTTACTCCTGACATGAGTCATGCTTCTCACCATTTACCATTACCAAAAACAGATTCTATTCACAAACATTATAATTTTAGAAATAAGTAATCTGTTGATATGAACAGAGTAGGCAGATGAAGATACTGGACACATGATTTTAACTAATGCTTGGTTGATTGTACTTGTATGGTCTTGGTGTTGAGAGGCAAAAAGAGAGAAGACTTATATTTGGTTGTCTTAAAGGTACACAAACAATTGCAGAAGAATCTGTTCCTGAGTCATGTTTCTCTGGGAAACTCGATAAAGGGGGGAAAAAAAATCTAGAATGGGAAATATGCCTAAACCATGAAATGATCTCATAGAAGCTAATGCAGGGGAGAAGACAAATATTTAAATAAGACCAAGAAACTTGCCTTTTTAGTACAGTCTCTCCATCGTATTATATGATAGACACTCTTCATAGAAATTTACAAGCAATTTCCCAAAGGATACAAAGACCTTTGTCTATTGCCTTTTGCTAAGCAAACCTCCTTTAAATACAGTTGACTCTTGAACAATTCAGGGATTCAGGGAACCACCAGTGTCCAAAGTCCCCAAATAACTTGTGACTTCCCCAAAACCTAACTACTAAAAGCCTACTGTTGACCAGAAGTCTTGCTGACAACCTAAATAATTACCACAGATTTTGTATGTTCCATGTATACTATACTCATTCTTAGAATAAAGTAAACTAGACAGAATAAAATGTTATTAAGAAAATCATAAGGAAGAGAAAATACATTTCCATTCTTGCACTGTATTTACTGCAAGGAAGTCCATGTCTGTGTGAACCCTATGGTTCACACGCTTGTTTTTCAAGGGTTGACTATACTTGCTTGCACCTTCATTGTCCCACCTTCCTCTTTAGCTTCAACGCCCTCACTACTCATCTTGTTGTATTTGCTCCTTTCTTTCTCCCTCTAGTCTTATCCTTTTGCTTCTTCCTGATAAATTTCCATTTTTCACACACTCCTTTCCTCATCTTGCCCTCTTTTCTAAAATCTATAGCCTTACCACTACCAATGCGCTTGTCTTCTGCATGACCTTTCTCTCATGTCCCTTCTGTTCCTGCCATGATCTTCCTGTTCCCAGCCCCTTTCCCTCCTGCTCCACCCTCCTCTTGCTTCTCTTAAGCTCCTGCTCTCCCTGGTCCCCTTCTGGGTTGCTTTCCTCAGAGCACACAGGCCTGACAGAATGGGGACACTGAATGCAGTTACAATAATGTCAGCAGCTCAGGGGAGAAAAAAATGAAAAGGGGAAAAAGAAAAAAAAAAATAGAAGGTTTTAATTAGATATCCGTGCCACTGACTCACACTTATTATGCAAATTTTTAGCCCTTCCATTGTTAAGTGAAATGAGAGTTTTATTTAAATGTAAAAATGGCTTGGAGATGAGGAAGGGTAATTAAGTAGCACTGAAATGTAAACTTATGTTTCACAATGCCTGTAATAACACATGGAGGCAAAAGGAGCCTGTCTGTATAGGGAGTGGTGAGCCTCGGCTTTATATCACTCTTGTATGATGACGATGTTGATGACAGTGATGTTGGCTATGATGGTGAAAGTGATGCTGCTGCCCCATTTGCATGTGTGTGTGGTGCTCTAGTCCAGAAGTACTTCACTCTCCTCATCATACTTCATCCTCAGCCATATTCCAACAGCGCAGGGACAGCTGACTAACTCCTTTGTACAGATGAGAATGAGAGGCTCAAAAACTGTAGTGACTTATTCAAGATCTCCTAGCTGGTAAATAATAGAGTCACCTGGGGCTCTTTCTCCTATTCTGCACAGCCAGAATTGGGATCTCAGTACTAATGAAAAAGGTTTGATTACAGTGTGAAGAACCTGAGCTTTAAAAAATAATTTTTGTACCTCCATTTGCTGATGACATTTAATTGTGACTTTGGAGGATAAGCCTGGTGGCAGGAAAATTGCTACCTTACCTCAGAGGTTCTCCTTTGTTCCATTATTAGTGCTCTGAACTGATGCAGTACTTGAAAAACTATAATTCAAAGCATTCACTGCAGTAGTAATTACCATTACTTCTACTACTAGGATGTATTGATCATCTATGTATTGTCAGGCAATGTACATTCTCCTGTCTCCACTACTGCAAATAATGTTTAATTATAAGAATACAATTCTATTAGCAAATAGAATCTAACAATCTATTAAACAAATAAATGTGTCTGAAATTAATTCTGAAAATATAAAGATATGCCAGTATTATCATTATGAATCATTCTAAATATCCTAAGAAGAGTGAATTAATAGAAATTAAACATTTATTTATGATCTTCCCATAAGTGAGAGCTCTCTGAAGATAAAAGCTAGCATCATACTTAATAGAAAGACCCTCTAGGGGCAACTGTATGAAAGCAGAAATTAGGTAGAGGATGTCAGTTATAGTTATTAATATTCAACATGTTTTAGGGCATTCTAGCCAATGCAATGAGACAGGAAAAGGAATACAAAGAATATGAAAAGAAGACAAAAATCATCTTACTTAAAAATGATATATTATCTACTTCAAGAACCCAAGGATATTTATATTACTTGAGAAATTGAAGAATATATTACATATATATTTTTAAAAATAACCGAACGGGACGCCTGGGTGGCTCAGTTGGTTAAGCAGCTGCCTTCGGCTCAGGTCATGATCCCAGCATCCTGGGATCGAGTCCCACATCGGGCTCCTTGCTCAGCAGGGAGCCTGCTTCTCCCTCTGCCTCGGCCTGCCATTCCGTCTGCCTGTGCTCGCTCTCTCCCCCTCTCTCTCTCTGATAAATAAATAAAAATCTTTATTAAAAAAATAAATAAATAAAAATAAAAATAACCGAGCATATTAAAGATACAAAATTATCTTTTATGTACCCTTGTTGAGAACAAGGAAAGGTATCTGTTTCAAAACAGTATCAAAGTTTAGGGGCCCCCTAGGGTGCCTCAATCAGTCAAGGGTCTGCCTTCAGCTCAGGTAAGGATCTCAAGGTCCTGGGATGGACCTGGGATTGATTTGGGATCCAGATGGGATTGAGCTGGGATTGAGCTGGGATCAAGCCCAGAGTTGGGCTTCCTGCTCAAAGGGGAGTCTGCTTTTTCCTTTCTCTCTGTCCCTCCACACCACACCCCTCCCTCACCGCTCATGTGGTCTCTCTTTCTCAAATAAATAAATAAATAAAATCTTATTTTAAAAAGTATCAAAGATTTTTAAAAATTGGATTAAAAGAATATCAAAGTGATAGACCCAAAGGCATCTGCCCTAGTTTTTTACTAAAATAACCCACAAATATTTAGGAAAAAGCAACATATCTTTAAGAAAACTAAGATTTAGGAAAAATTGATTTCCTAAAATTAACCAGAATTGATAGCTCTTATAAGGGAAATGGAATTAGATTGAGTAAATAGAGACGTTTTGGAACCATGGCATAACTTATCTTCATGAAACAAAGATTGAAAAGGGGAAAAGAAGTATTCACCCCCAGCATGATCTTTCCTCTTACAGATAATAAGGCTTCAAACAAGAGAGAACAAAGCTTCCATTAGTGATACAAGAGTTAACTCAAATGAATGTGTGCACTAGTTAGTTACCTACTGTTCAATAACAAGTTCCCTTAAAACATGGTGGTTGAAAACAATAAATATTTGGGGCACCTGGGTGGCTCAGTGGGTTAAAGCCTCTGCCTTCAGCTCAGGTCATGATCTCAGCGTCCTGAGATCGAGCCCCACATCAGGCTCTCTGCTCAGCCCGCAGCCTGCTTCCCCCTCTCTCTCTGCCTGCCTCTGCCTACTTGTGATCTTTCTCTCTGTCAAATAAATAAATAAAATCTTAAAAAAAAAAGAAGAAAACAATAAATATTTATTATCTCACACCATTTCTGGAAGTCATGTATTTGGGAAGTACCTAGCTGGGTGCTTCTGGCTCAAGGTTTTTCGTAAGTGTACAGTGAAGGCAACATTTTTGGGGCTGCAGTCTTCTGAAGGCTTGTCTGGGTTTGGAGGATTCAGTTCCAAGATGGCTTACTCACATGCAGGGCATGTAAGTACTGGTTGTTGGCAGGAGGATTCAGGTTCTCACCACAAGGACTCTCCATGTCCTCATGTCATGGCAGCTGTTTTCCCTCACAGTGACTGGTCCAAGAAAGAGGGTGAGGATTTTTTTTTATGACTTTGCCTTAGGAATGCACGTCATCATTCGGCTGTATGCTATAGTTGCACAGACCAATGCTGATGCAATATGGTAGAGAACTCCACAAGGACATGAATATTAGGAGGTGGGGAACATTGTGGACCTAGAGGAACCTAACTATCATAATAGATCATCTAAGAAAACACAATGGTCTTGCAATACCAATGCAACTTCAAACTAGATTAGCAAACAAGAATCCCTAAATTCCATTTTTTCAATTTCTCCAACCACAGCTATGTATCAGAAATCCCAGAGGACAAAGAAAAAGAACAATTTCAATAAAACAGAAGCATAAGAGGTTGGAAGCCAGATAGAGGCTGGGAAATGAACCAGGAGGGCTACATCTCAATGCATATTTCAGAAGAGAACTAAAAGGGGATTCAAGCATTACATAAAAAGTAGAGATAGGGACAACTAAGTATCCACTCACCACCTAGGTCATAGCATGTTTGAGAATATGTATTGAGAAAAATACCATATGAAAAAAAAAAAAAAAGACCACTCACAAAAATTCCAGGAAAAGCATAAAAAAGCATTTAAAAAAATCACTTCCATTGAAAGACAATGTAAATTTACTTAATGCAACTGAACTATATACTTGAAAAGGGTCAAAATGGTTAAGTGTTATGCTATGTATATTTTATCACATTAAAAATTTGACTTCCAGGACCCTAATGAAAAATTTAAAAGACCATCTGACAACCTCAAAAAAGCAAGAAAGATGGCCTCTCTCTCTGAAAAGACTTAAAGAGGCAAACTGGAACAGATCTCAGAAGATCTGAGAAGAAAATGTAAGAAGATGAACTAAAGAGTCCAGGTAGGTAGATAGAAAAGGAGAACAAGGAAGGGTTCTGAAATCAACATTACACTTTAAATCTACATCAGAAGTAAAACATATTAGATGTGAAGGTTTTTTTTTTTTTTAAGATTTTATTTATTTATTTGACAGACAGAGATCACAAGTAGGCAGAGGCAGGCAGAGAGAGAGGAGGAAGCAGGCTCCCTGCTGAGCAGAGAGCCCAATACGGACTCGATCCCAGGACCCTGAGATCATGACCTGAGCCGAAGGCAGCAGCTTAACCCACTGAGCCACCCAGGCGTCCCTAGATGTGAAGTTTTAAGAAATCAAATCAATATGATGAAAGCTGAGAAGCTCTCCCAGCATATGCAGGAAAAAATAAATCCAAAGGAATTTATTGAGAGAGAGAAAGAGAGAGAGAGAGAGAGAGAGAGAGAAAATGACTGATAAGAAGGACAAAGAATGAAGAGCCAAATATGTACAATTAAGTTTCTTCAGGAGAAATTACCCAGAACCAACAATCAGGATTTAATAGAAGTTCATTTTCTTGTACTACAGAAAGGTTTGTGTGTATATAATGATGCTGTTATCATACGCTAGGGGAGGAAGTCGATTGTGAGAGACAATCCCACACTTCTGGAAAGAATTTTATACTCAGAGATAAAGAAAGGGGTATCTTCATTCCTCTAAAAAGTAAATGAGTGCTGTTAAGTGTGTAAACCTGGCGATTCACAAACCTGTACCCCTGGGGATAAAAATGTGTTATATGTTTATAAAAAATTAAAAAATAAAATAAAAAGTAAATGAGTAATTCATAAAGTTACAGAAATCAGAAAATCAGGCTTTAGTATGCTCTACTTTCTCACTAAATGCCAAATATAAGGGAGGAGTAACTGTAGGAGTTTGGAGGGTAAAGATTGTGACCTTTGGATTATATACCCAGGAAAGATGCCAATCACATTTGGTGGCAGCAAACATATCTTTGCAGATGTATTCTCCCTGAGGTATGGGTTATGTATGTCATTTATTACAGTATTTCCAGTACCTACCACAGTTCTTGCTGCAGAACACATTTCCAATAAATATTTACCACATGAAAGAAGAAATATTCCAAGAATCAGAAAATACAGCAGTCACCCATCCTTCTTGAAAAGTATTCTACACAACTTAGGGATGAAACTAAGGAAAATATCTAATGAATGACACCTGTAGGGGATTCTTGAAAGGCTTAAGTGGAGATCTGACATAAAGAGATGAGGTTCAGGAATTGTTATAAATCTAATAAGCTCAATGAAAGTACAACTATCTCAATACATAATCTTGGATTACAAGTTCAAAATGTGATTTTAGCAAAGTCCAAGAAACACAAGTGGTAAGGGAGAAGTGAAGATGGAGGGGAATCCATTTCAATTGTCTCAAATAAAAGCATATGAAAAAACATTTTACTCACCTTGAATATTAGATTCACACCTATTAAAAATACTTCTGGGAAACTTGAATGTAAGTACCAGTATGAATAAACATGATATATTTATTTCAAAAAACTATACAGGATAAAAGCAAAGAAAAAGCGTTTCAAACAGCACAAGGTATAGAACATGAAGACTGCTAGACAGAACAAAAGCAGAAAACAAAAAGATGACAGGGAACAAACAAATCAGTTTTAATAATATCTGCAAGTTGGTTACACTTCCCATTAAAAAAGAAATAGAGGCTGAGATTGTATTTTAAAAAAAACAATACATTTCTGTTCTGTTTACAAAAGATACACCTTAACCAGAATAATACAAGTATGATTTTTTTTTAAAGGATGGGTGAGTTTATTGTTAGTACTAACAAAATCAAAGCAGGGAGTACAATATTAATGTCAGATAAAGTTAAATACAAGACTAATAACATTAAGTGGCAAAAAAAAAAGCCATTTTTATTGACAAAGTGAACAATTCATTGTGAATCTTAAATTATTTTTAAAACTTTGTGCATAAGATACATAAAGCAAAAGGTGTTAAAAATGCATGAAAACACTATATTAAAGTATGATAGTATCTATTTTTGGTTTCATAATGTTTGAGGAAGCAAATGTTTCGGTATGGCTATCTATAATCTGAGTAATAGAATTATCTTTCTGTGTGCTCATATATGTATAATATTTATCTTACACCATATATGGTATTTATGAAGTAGTTTATACTATATAAAGTATATAATTAAGTGTGCATGTGCATATGGGGAATATATATATATATATCCATTTTTTTATACCTTGTGTATGTGCTTATATAATGCCTAGTATTGTGTAGTAATATATTAACATAAACATTTATAAGTTCAACAGTTCTGAAACATTTATCAAAACTGATCATAGAAATTTCTAAAATTAATTCAAAAGGTACAAATTTTGTATCAACAACAATAACATATTAGAAAATAATGCCAAAGAGTAACTCACAAATTAGGCCTGGACCTGAATGAGTTTAGAGCCAATTCCTATCAAACTGTTAAGGATTATAGATTCTTTATTGTATTTAAAATGATCCAGAATATAAAAAGATGGAAAGTCAACTAATACATTTAGCTATGGTATTATGCATACTACTCACAGGCAAGCCTCTTAAATATGTGGTAAACTATAGACATTCCTACTTTACCTATTAATGGAAAAACAGTAAATTAAACATTAGCAAATGGAATGTTCCCACATTACCAATCATAATATCATTATTCATATACATATTGATCAAGGAAAAATACATATAGTTATATCCATAACTTGTGAAAAAGGTAATTTGATAAAACCTATCCTTTTCTGAACAAAACATTTTTATTGAAAGAGGAGTATTCTTTAATACAATAAGTGTCTCTCTGAAGCCAGCACTATATCTAATTGAAAATCACTAGAAATATTTCTATTACAAAGATGAAAAAGGCATAGATCCCATTAGCTATTATTATTATTAAATATTTCTTTTGAATACCATTAATACCAATTATACCCAATCTCTTTTTGAAAAGAAACTTTTCCCAACTCATTTTGTATGGCTAGATTATGCCGACACCAAATCCAGATGATAATAGCACAGACCAATAGCTCTCATGAACACAGATGCAAAATTCTTAACAAAGTATTGGCAAATTTAATTCATTAATACAAAAATAGTTCAGTATATCATGACCACATGAGGTCTATCCCAGGAATGCAAAGTTGGTTTAGCATTAAAAATCATTCAGTATGAGGGTCCCTGAGTGGCTTAGTCAGTTGTGTCTGCCTGTGGCTCAGGTCATGATCTCAGAGTCTTGGGATTGAGCCCCCTTGTCAGACTCCCTGCTCAGTGGGTGTCTGTTTCTCTCTGTTCTTCTGTCCCTTCCATTCCCACTGTGCTCACACTCTCTCTCAAATAAATACATAAAATCTTTTAAAAAATCGTTCAGTATAATGCATTATACACTCATTTCAATAGATGTCACAAAAATGATTTGACAAAATGAGACATCCATTCACACATAATGAAAACAAAACAAAACAAAATGTATGAAACTATCTGTGAAAAATCTACAGATAATATTATAATTAATGGGGAAAAATGAAATGTTTTTCTTCTAACCAGGATCAAGACAAGGATGTCAGCTCTCATCATTTATATTTAACATTACATTGTTAGAGAATATAGCCAGTGCAATAAGGCAAGAAAAAGAAATGGTAAGGCATTCTCTATTAAATGATTGGTACCAAAGAAGTAAAAATGTCTTTATTCACAGAAGACATAATCATTTATATAAAAAATCTTAAGGAATCTAAGAAATTTACTAGAATTTGTGAATAAATTCAGTAATATCATGATGTAAGGTCAATATACAACAGCTAGTTCTATATATTTTTAATGAGCAATCAAAATTTTAAAAACACTCTTTACAATAGCATTCAAAAACATGAAACTTTTTGAAACTATATAATGAAATCTATCAAATATTGTTGAGAAAAATTAAACAAGACCTAAATAAATGGAAGTTTACATTTATGGATTGGAAAATAAATGTTGTTAAGATGTCAATTTTTCCCAAATTGATATACAATTTCAATATACTTCCAATCAAAGTCCTAGCAAGTTCTTTTTGCTGTTGTTGTTTTGTTTTGTTGGTAAATATTTCCAAATTGATTCTAAAATTACATAAAAATATGAAGGGCACAGATTGACTAATATATTGAAAAAGAACAAAGCTGATGACTTACAGTATCTGATTTTCAGACTTATTATAAATCAACATTGAAAAAACAACATGGTATTGACATAAAGAGAGAATATGTTTTAATAGGAAAAATAAGAGCGTCTAGAAAGAGACTCACTAATGGTTAACTGATTTTTGACAAAGAAACCAAGATAATTCATTAGGGAAAGAATAGTGTTTTCCACAGATGGTGTTGAATTAACTGGACAGCTATTAGAAAAAAAAAATAAATCTCATTTCTTGAGACCTGTACTCCTAGTATGCACATAAATGAATTCATATGGATCTTATACCTAAAAAAAATTAAATAAATTAGAAGCTAAATTTCTAAAACTTCTAGAAGAAAACATAGGAGATAATCTTGCAACTTGGAACTGCATCCTATTTTAGATAAGAAATAAAAAGCCAGGTCTGTCTAATAAAATATTAATAAACTGGACTAAAAACTTTCATTCTTTGAGAAGCATCATTAAGAAAGAGTGAAGGCTAGACACAGGCTAAGAAAAAGTATTCTTGGTATGTGATGTCAGACTTGTATCTAGAATATATTTATAGTTATTACAACACAGTAATTAGAAGGTAGCATAATTAAGAATAGTCAAAGATTTCAACCAACACTTCCCAAAAAAATATATACAAATGGCCAAAAAGTACACAACAAAATTAACATCATTAAACATCAGAGAAATGCAAGTTAAAACCAGCATGGGCTTAATTCTATACACCTGTTAGAAGAGGTAACATGTAAAAGACAGAAAATCATATGCTAGCGAGTATGTGGACCAATTGTAATTCTTATGCAATAGTGAAGGGAATATACAATGGTAAAATCACTTTGGAAAGCAGTTTGGTGATTTCTTGCAAAGTTAAGTGCAAACCTACTATATGACTCATCAATTCCACCCCTAAGTATTGACCCACGATAAATGAAAGCAAATATCCATGAGAAGATCTGAAAAAGAAATGTTCATAGCAACTTTATTCACAATAGTCAAAAAGTAGAAACAACCAAATGTCTATCAACCGGCAAGTGAGTAAACAGATATTGGTATATTTGATATACTACCATAATGGAATACTACTCAGCAATAAAAAGGAAAGAACTGTATACAACATGAATGAGACTCAAAGGCTGACTGAGAACATCCAGAAATAAAAGAGCACATATTCTAAGATCATATAAATGTTATATATTTTTCTAGAGTATAAATATATTGTGTATAGGTGTATGCCAGAAGAAGTCTGGTTTATAGTTGCAGAAAACAGATTAGTGTTTGTCTTAAATTGGGGCAAGGATAAGGTTTGAGACTGAAAATAAGAGAATTTGCAGAATTGATGGTAATGTGCTAGTGTGCTCTATCTTAATTAGAGTGGTGGTTTTAGAGATTTATCAATTTGTCAAAACTCACTAATCATGGATGGACCTTGAGGGCATTATGCTAAGTGAAATAAATCAGAGAGAGAAAGACAAATACTGTATGATCCCCAGTATATTGGAATCTAAAGAAAGAGTTGAACTCATAGAAAAAGAGGTCAGAGTTGTGGTTGCCAGAGGTCTTTTTTTTTTTTTCATATGGTATTTTTCTCAATACATATTCTCAAACATGATATGACCTAGGTGGTGAGTGGATACTTAGTTGTCCCTATCTCTACTTTTTATGTTGTGCTTGGGAGGTGAGGGAATTGGGTGAAGGCGGTCAAAGGTACAAATTTCCAGCTATAAGATTAATAAGAACAAGGAATGTAATGCATGCCATGATGACTATATTTAACACTGCTCCATGGTCTAACCGAAAATTGCTAAGAGAGTAAAATCCTAAACTTCTCTTTACAAGGAAAAAAAATACTTTTGTAATAATATGAGGTGACAGATGTTTACCAAACTTATTGTGGTGATCGTTTCACAAAATATCTATATCATGTCATTATAGTATATGCCTTAAACTTACAGTGTTGTATGAGTTTTAATTATATCCTAATAATCCTGGAAGGAAAAAAAAAAAAAAAACTTCACCAGTCTATACTTAAAATGGGTACATTTTATTTTATGTAAATTATAACCAAACAAAAACTGATTTTATAAAAAGTCCGTTTTTACCCTCTCTTCACTGTCTATTTAGCAATTGGTGATTTGCTTCTTTTCATACATTACCTAAATCTCATCTGACATTAGTTTCGTGGGGACAATAAAAAATGTAAAACAAAGTACAGATGTTTTCTTGGATCTTAAGCTTTATGCTGATCAAGATAATAAGCAGAGCTGCAGAATGAAGAAGTTGAAAAGCTACATTTACTGCCCTGAAAAAGCTGAGAATTTTACTACTGAAAGAAGAGGCCAATAGTTAAGAAAGCAGAGACTGGATCACCTAGGATTTTTTGGAGTGAAATGTAGAGAAAAGAGTAATAAAACACATCATTCAACTGCTTTATTATCTGTTGTATAACACATGTTGGGGCCACTTTGAAGGGTTTTGATAAAGACTTAGCTTACTTTAGAATGCTTTTTTCTCCCTTGATGAGTGTGACCAAATCTATGTCCTTTTAATGCAATGTCATAGTTGGACCAGCTACAAGTGATTCGACAATTTTATTTAGGTTACAATAATTTCACACTTTCTGCTCCAGCAACACTAAACTGTTTCTATATGTCCAGTGACAGACACCATGCTAGTTCTCATTTTCCTGTCTTTCATCTTGCTTTCCCCACTGCCTGGAACATTCTTCTTCCCTTCTACCCTGCTCATATTGTTCTTCTTGCTTGACTAACTCTTTAACTTTTAAGATTCAGGTTAATAGTCACCTCTTCCAGGAAGTAATCCCTGATTCCCCCATGTTTCCCAGTTGGAGTTAGATGACCCTCTCTTGAAATATATTATATTTCAATATATTTTGAATATATTAATAATGCATCTACCACACTGTGCTGTCATTATACATTACTATGCCTGTGTCTCACTAAATATGAGATCCTTGAGGGAAAGTATAATGTTGTTTACCTTTCTAACCTCCATGTCAAGCACAGTACCTGACTTGTAGGTACTCGACAACCTTTCTTGAATGGTTGAATGAGTGCATAAATAAATAATTGAAAGAATATTGTTTCCAGCTGCAATCAATTTAGCCAGGCTTCTGTTTCCTCCTCTATAAAATGTGTATTCCTAATCCCTGGTTTTTTGTATGTGTGGTGTTTATATTCTATCATTTTATTTTTTATCACTTTATTGTTTTATCTTATTTTTCTGTCTGCGTTTTGACAGACCTTTGTGAAAGCCAAATGCGATTAAGTCAAAGTGGCAGCCCAGTAAATTTAAGGGACGTCATCGGTGATAACAATGTCGGCAATGATGACAGTGTCACTGTGATGTTTTATGGGATTGAAACTTATAGTCAAAGCATGCAAACAATGAGAAATCTGGAGAGTCCAGCAAGGATGGGAGGTTCAGCAGGTACGAATTATCAGAAATAGCCAAGGGGGAAGTCCAGTGAAACAGAGCTGGAATGATCAATACTTCTCAAGAGTGAAGGCAGAGGAGGTGAGGACACAGGTCAGGTGATTTGAGGCAGCAACACCAGGAGACAGGGAAATCAGGCCAGCCCCCTGCGTCAGGGCAGATGCTATCTCCCTGTCCTCTTTTTGGGTTCTTGCTAGCAGCTGGAGGGTCTGGGATCCAGGTAGAGGCAGCACCTGAGACGCTGGGCACATTACACCCTGAGCAGAACCAGAGATTCTCAAATCATCCTTCAAAGTGTTATGGCCAACCTGCCTTTGTTCTCACTGTTTTCATGCCCTCCTGGGACAGAAAATGCTTCTGAAAATATATCTGGAGTGTTTTGGGCAAGTTAGAGCTGAGTCAGGAGTAAGAAGCTTAAGAGAATGGTGCTGAGGAAGGGAGAAGATGATCACACTGGGGTACAGCCCAGCCCAAAAGGATGAAACTCCAAATATATTGCTGGGTGACGTCCCAGAACTCCTTAGGTCCCCTGAGGCACTGAAAGAAAAGCTCATTTCTTCATTAGCGGTGCTGGCAACGTCCTTACTGCCCTTAAGGGAAACAAACCCTTTCACTGCAGATGTAGTTACTGCATTCTGTTCCAGTTGTGCAGGGACAAATGAGCATGGGCTCAGTGGAGCAGGCAGGGGCCCTCCAGAGGCCTGGGAAGAAACTTTTCCCAGCACCCACGGTGTAGAGAGCAGAGGTGAGGGGAGCAGAGCTTAGTGGGGAGGGCGGGGCGGGGGGAGAAAGAGAACTGGAAAAGCAGAGGACTGCTTGTTCCGATTATATCAGGTACTTTATAAACATTTCTCTTAGGAAGCAAAATCATCCAGAGTATCATTAAAAACAAACCACTTCCAGTGCCCCAGGGGGGTTACGCTCACCAATAAGTGGTTCTGGAGTGGAGAAATTGTTGATAGTACAAGAAAGAAATAAGGGAAGGGGGGAGCAAAAGCATAAAGAAAAGGCAGAAAAAGCTTTTGTGATGGTCTCCTTTGACTAATGAGGCTTTGCAGGCCACCAGGAGGGGCAGAGTCAGGGCCCTTGTGTTATGCTTCAGGTGTTCTGTGGGGAATCTGATCCCCTCACCTCTTCAGTCAACTCCAATTCTCCTTTGTGTGTGAGTCAGTCACTGCCTCCAGCTGGGAAGCTCAGATTCAAAGTCACAATCAACTACTTTTGCTTAATGAGTTCAGTTTCCCTTGATCCTACTTATGTCCAGTGGTTATCTCCTCTTCAGATGCTGGAACATTTGCAAGACTTGGAAGGTCCCCACTCCAATTAAAATCCTCCAAGCAACTGCCTGTTTCCTTCTTCTCTCCCTCCCTTCTCTGAATCTCACACAAAGAGAGGCAGCTAATTAAGCTTGCTCGCTGCTTTTGAATGGGGGTGGGGGGAAGAATGTCCCCCCTTCACCCCCGTGTCACACTTCAGCCTCCATCATGCTGGAGATAAGACCTGGCATAACTGGAAGCCTGTGACGGCAGATACTTTGAGAAAGGAGACAGGAGGAAAGGAACACCCTCTGATGCTTGAATGGCTGTTGGGCACTTGGAAATACTGAGGTGGTGATGACTTTCCAGTGTCGATTGCTACAGAATTCAGGGCCAGAGTCCATGTGTCTTTTTTTGGCCTGATTCTAGCTGGTGTGGGTGTGGAATCCTCTGGGTAACCCACCTAGAGCTCCTCGGTCAACTCTCAGGGTCTTCTCAACCCATGAAAAAGACAGTGGCCTTACAAAGTTAATCAGGATCCCAGGCAGCCCCATCCCTCTCTTTGATGTACAAAAGAGACTTTCTCAGAGGTGGTTTGGCTACAACCATCTTGCACAGCAATGTTATGAATGTCACGTTTACATATTCCTCCCAAACCCCACACTAGGTTTACAGCCGGAACTTGTAACATACTGCCTTGCACATCACATGGTGGATTTAATCAGAACCACATTGGCTGTAAGTGACAGAAACCCAACTTGAGGTAGTTTGAGCGAGAAAAGGTGATTTGTAGCAACTTTTGCCCTAAAGATGTAGAGGTTTTTAGAAGTAAATGGCTGGGGGGAAAGGGGCATATTGAGGACAGCAAGGACACACAGCTGGTCCTGAAAGTCCTTTGAATCTACCCTTGAGGGTGCTCATCCAGGAGGTAAGGTAGAAACAAACCTCTCTGAGGTTCCTTCAACATCTGGCCAGGTGAAGGAGTTCAGTATCAAAATTAAACACATTATCTCTGGAGGTGGCTGCAGTTTGTTAGTGTGGAACCAGGCTGCTTATTATTTTCTATTGAAGCCTAGGATTTCTATTCAGCAGCAAGAGTCACTGTGGACCCACTGCTGAGGCCAATTAGATCTACAGAACTTGTAAAGCTGGTCTCAATTTTATCAGGGTCCGACTGATTTCAATAGCATAATTTGATATAGCAATTGCGTAGAGAAGGCTTTACAACAGACGGCAGGCAGCATTGGATGCCTTTCCAATTCTAATTTTACTTTTGAGCTAGTTGGGCTTTTCACTTGCTATGATACATGTTAATATCCATTCTTATATTATAATCTAAAAAGTATTTGGAATAGATACTATCAAATTCCATTCTCTCTTCCTCCATAAGGGAAGCATATTATGACTAACTCTTTTCTGGCTTATAGGTGGGGAGATTGAGACAGAGGTTTAGTGGTTTGCCAGATTTACATAGAAAATGAATAGGTCAGAAATGAAATCTTCCTAGTTAAATCTGAACATCTCATTTCTTAGCTCTTTTACTTGCAACTTTCTTTGTATTTTCTAGAGCTCTTGGAATAAAGACCAGACTTTGAAGGGCTCTGTGTGATCTGGCCCCTAACTACCTATTCTAGACTATTGTCTCTCCAGCTTTTTACACATTCATGACACAGTTTTGCTTCTCGAAGAGCCACACTCCTTCTCACCTCAGGACATTTGCACATGCTATTCTCCCTCACCTGGAAAGTTTCTATACAGCCCAGCCCCAAGGCATACACTTATCTCTGTCCCTGTCCCTAGTTAACTTCCATTCATCTTTCTATGTCAGCTCAAGCATCACTTTCTCAAGAAAGATTTAGCTAGACTAGCTCATGTCTCCGTGCTGCCCATTGTCACAGCAGTTTCCATACTTTGAACTTACATATTCTTGAGGATCAGTTTAATGATTATCCCTGACTAGACTACAAGTTTCGTAAGAGCAGGGATCACATCTATCGTACACACCGTTGTTGCTATAACAGCAAGTGAACATTCTTAAACCATCAAATGAATGAATGAATTCATGAACAGAGATAAAAAGACATCAAACAGCATTTCCAATTCTAATTTTACATGTGAATTAGTTGAGCTTTCCACTTGGTATGATACATGTTAATATCCATTATTATTTTTATAATCTAAAAGAGCCCAGTGAAGAGGCTAAACATTACTTCACCACAAAACTAATTTCCTGCTGCCTCATTTCCAATATACAGTTTCTCAACTCAGTGTGAGGAGTGTGAGTAGCTTGCCATGCCCTCCCCTTGCTCATACAAAAGAACTCCAGCCTCCCAAGGAAGAGATTCTCAGAAATTTATGACTCAATCAACTCACCCAAAAGGAGCATAAATGGGATTAGTTTTAATATTGTTAAGTTGCAAAAATACAAGCATATGTGCATGCCAAAGCGAAAATGTACGCAAGCAAAGGGGGAAAACATATGGGTACCCATATGGTGAAAAGCGCATTGCTAGACCTTCATACACTTCTCATTTACAACAAGAACCAAAGTTAGTGAACATAAATTTGCTTTGCAAAAATGTGAGAGGAACAGCTTGTTTGCCCATAACTGTTCCACTGAGCAAGATATGTATAACCTTGATTTCTCATCTCAGACACCTCTTTCTCACACTCTGGGGATTAATTAGGCTCGAAACATGACTTCAGATTAGAAACAAGGATTCTGGCTGCCTTGGAGAGGGACAAAGAAGTAGTAGCATGACTGGATGATTCAGAGGGTCAACTAATAGGCACAATTCTTATTAGTGGCTGGAACTTGTACCTAGGATGGTTTAGAAGAGAAACGAGGTTGGTGGGTCTCAGCGGGTTGATTTTAATTGAAGCAGAGAAACAACAGGGACCTACAGCAGACGACAGCATGAATGTGGGTTTCATTTGGAGACTGTGCTTTCCTTAGAACAATACTGAGTGGTAACTAGAAAGTGCCTACATGTGGGAAGGTAGGTGTGGAGTTAGGAAGGGAAATATAAGAACATGGGTGATGCTCAAACTACTGAGTGAGAACTCTTGTGTTCCTCAGATAACAAGCAGAATTTGATAAAATATATCATGTTATATTGTAACTGTTCCCATTGCAAGCCATGGGCACCATCTTTGTATGGTATAAAGATCTCTAGACTTAAGCAGTAGGAGCTAGGCGCCTTTCATATATCCACCATGTTAGTAAGCTGAGAGCCATTGGCCATTACTCAAACTTCCTGAGTGTTTTCCATACCTATGGAATAGGTAAGTATTCTTTTTGACCTGTATGAAAGAGTTGCTATAAACTCACTTGAAATGATGCATGTGGCAATATTTTATAATAAATTCCTATATAAGCATGCTAGTGGAACCCTATGAATTCATTTTATCATTTCTATTTTTTTTAATTTTTTTATTTTGAAATACTTATTGACTCACAAGAAGTTGCAAAAATAACAGAGGTCCCATGTGCTTATGACCAGCTTCCCCAGCGGTGGCATCTTATATAACAGAATACCTTATCCAAACCAGGTTACTGATATGGACACAATGCAAATAACTGCACTATGGAGCTTGCTTAGATCTCACCAGGTTTTGCAGGCACTCCCTGCTATTGCCTTCATGTATAATTCCATGACATTTCATCACTGCAAAGCAACTCCCTTATGGTGCCCTTTCCCCTTCCTTGCCAAAACCTCTAGCAACCACTCACCTGTTGTGCATCTTCATAACTTTGCCATTTTGAGAGTGTTTTAACAGTAGGATAATCAGGATGCACCTTCTGAGACTGACTCCTTTCATCTGGTGTAATACCCTAAGATCCATCCAAGTTTTTGTGTGTATTTTGAATTCATCACTTTTTATGGCTAAATATTAACATCCCATCATGTGCCTGTACCACCGTTTGTTGAACCATTCTCCCACTGAAGGATATTTGGATTGTTTCTAATTTTAGTTATTACAAATAAGATTATGTTGTTCTGAACTTTTCAGGTGGACCAGAGTGACCTAAGACTGTCAAGGGATAAGAAGTAGGAATGGGTAAAATAACAGGAATAATAATAAACAATAAAAAAGGCATAGTGATGAATATGAGTACTTTTTCTCTCAGGACAGCTAGGGTATTAAATGAATTGAAACAACCCCATTTTGCAGTCTAGGAGGTCAGATAGAGGAAGTGGCTTTCCAAAGTAACTGAGAATGTTAACTGCTTGGGTGAAACTTTATCTTAGGTCTGTTAAGAATTTGAAGTGCATGTTCAGTCTAAGACAAAACCTCCAGCCAAAAGGATTAACATCTACACATGAGTATAGGCTAGGGCTGTTTTTATTTAGAATGTTAAGAACTTGGCAAATGCTTTCAAGATATACCTCTTGGGAATTTTTCACAAGAAAAGTAAGGGCTGTAAGGGTGCTTGGATTGCTCAGTTGGTTGGGTGTCTGTCTGCCTTCTGCTCAGGTCGTGATCCCAGGGTCTTGGGATCAAGCTCCACATTGGGCTCGCTGCTAAGCTGGAGCCTGCTTTTCCCTCTCCTGCTCCTCCTGCTTGTGCTCTCTCTCTCTCTCTTTCCCTGTTTCAAATAAATGAATAAAATCTTGAAGAAAAAAGAAAAAAGAAAAAAAAAAAAAAGGAAACTTAAGGGCTGTAGTAGAAACAGTCTTTAACATATTATGTGACCTCAACATCTAGCAAAGTGAATAGAAGATAGAAAAGTGCTGCCCAAAGAGGTCAGAACCATGGGAAATGATATCACAAGTGTTAACTCTCTTAGCTTACATGCAATTCACTCACCTAGGAAACTCATACATCTAAAACAAAAGCCAAACAGGGTTTTCCCCAGAACAACTATCCGGAATGTCATTGATCACATTCATGAATGCTCACACCCTTTCCTCCGAGAAGGTTCTCTCCCACCACTACATTCATATTTGGGACTAACCAACGTGGTTTATAGATTCTTGCCCATGACAAATCAGAAGGAAATAATCAGAAGAAATGGCAAAAGGCTGGTATGCTCTCTTTAGGAAGAACTGACAACTAATAGTCATTTGGAGAGAAAGAAGGAAAAATATAGGAACTATAAAAAACAGACACAAGAATTAAAAAAAAAATGTTGTGACCTTATTCCTGGCTATTCCAGCCTCCAAATGTTAAGATATAAACAATTGATATGCATGATGCTGATGTTACATTGTAAAGATGAGGCCAAATAGCATTCACTGTACTCAAGGAAACAGAGGAGAACACAATACATTTTTAAAATGTTTCCATTAAAAATGACTCAAGTCAATGATAAAGGAGTCAGCTTCGGTTACCTGGAAAATTCACTTCTGTGAAATAACTCATTCGCTTGCTCCCTGAGGTATTACTGTATATGAGTAGATTGTAGGAGCAACTCACTCACAGGTGAATAGATGTCATCTTAAAATCTCCATGGAGAGGAAACAGAAAAGAAGACTTTATTATTTTCCCCGAACATCTGGCCTTTCTAAATATGTCAATGGAAATGGGGCCAGGTGTGTAACACATTCTAGTGGAGTTCAAAGGCATTGTAAGAGGGAAAGACAATGCTCCTTAGAACACAACGGCCTGTACTGTCTCCTCCATCACACCCACCTGTGCAACTTCGGTTTAAGAGACGAAGAAACTTTGGTTTCACATTATTCAGGTGCAGCTTAGTTTCCACATTATTCATGGTTTTACATTCATGAGCCTTCCAATGATTGCTGGACCAGCGCCCTTTCTCCTGTCCTTCAGGAGGGGAAAAGAATATCATCCTTGGAACCTACCTGTTTTGCAGTGTATTCCAAACACACTGGTCACTTGCCTATCCACAATGCCTGCCTGTTTTGGGACCTCTCCACTCTTTTGGAGGGAAAATTCTTTGAGGCAGCAGTCTGTGAATCCATCATTATTTTCATTCCTAAGCTGGAGGTCACTTGGTACAGATTTTTATGTTCCTGAAGGCTATTAAACAAGTTCTGTATTCTGTAGCAAATCCACATAAATATATGTTTTTTTAAAAACCCATTATCTGCTCCTGAAAATAAATTAAATATAACTTTTTATATCTGAAGCTAAATAAATACATGGAAAAATGCTCAGTGGTTTGCATGTCAATTGCAAAACCTCTGAATGTATGTTTACACAGCACTTTTCTTTGAGATGTTCGCAATGCTTAATAATCATGATCCTGTAACAATCTCAAGTTTTCCTTGGAGGTGAGGCAGATGTCCTCCAGGCAAACCTAGTTTCTGGGAATCCTAACACATCTGCCAACATGACCAAGGAAACTGGAAGTCAAGAGATCTCCAGTTAGATATCCAAGACTGGAGAATGGAAATGTTGGGGAAACTTTGGATCCACATCCGGGATTTTGGTTATTTGTTTCAAAAATTTCACCTTACTTTCATAGGAAGGATTAGTTTTTGGTTCGTTTGTTTGTTTTCAAGTGAAAATGGGCATAGTTACTTCGAAGGGGTTCCTGATAAAGTGGCAATGATGAGAGTATTTGCACCATGGAAATTCGGCAGATGCCACCAGGGCTCTTCCGTCTTCCCAACTTCAGCCCCAATCAATTTTAAACATTTACCAGTATACTAAGATCTAAAACCCTTATTTTTTCAACTATATATCCTTTCAGGTATAAATCATATTGAGCTGTTTTTTCTTTTCCTCTTCATTACATATATTTACTTTTTATATTTCAGAGATTCTATATTGTTTCTGATTCACACAGGCTTGACATTATTTTTCTCTAGTGTGATAATAAATTTATTGGGTCATTAGCTTTTACCTTTTCCTGTAATTTCTAGGGATTGGCAACATATGTTTGGCCCATCTTTTTAAACTATAAACATTATCACTATTCTTAATCTTTAAGAATCTGCTCATTAAAATATTCTATTTCTAAATAAAGGTTTGTTTATTCACTTCTGTTATACAGATCCCTAAATTTAACCAAGAATTTTCAAATCTTGAGTTATTAGCATTTTAAGAACACGGTTGTCCAGTGAACTAAATTCTCCAATGTAATCCTGTTGGAATTTCAAAGGAAATGTCATTGCAACTTTTACTTCCTATTCTTGCATGCTAAATTAACCAGCAAATTGTTCTAAAAATGCTGTTTGATGTTCGAGTTTTATTGGCTGCTCTTCTAAACCTTTAAAACAACTTCCCAGAGTCTCCTCAACTCTAAGTGAGAAGGAATAGCCTTCTAAAAATAAGTAATGGTAGTCATCTGCAGATGCACATTTTAAACTTGCAAACCCTCCAGGTTCCAAAGCTTTTCAAATTTGGAAAACAATGCTTTGAGTTTAAATGTTTAAATATCATGGAGAGAGGAGGAGAAAGACAATGGGGGAAAGAAAGACAGCAAGTGAAGGCGGAAGCTGTAAAAAAGCAAAAGGCAACTGAAAGTAGATCATAGCCTGGGAGATTTGAAGAGCAGAGGAATCATTTAAATGTAGGGTTTTCTGAGCTTTTTTGAGGCGGGATTGTAACTATTATGTTGTATAAAAGATTGAGAATATGGATGAATTTCCCTTATTTTGAGGGAAACCTTACCAGTGTACCATTAGAAGGTATTGCTTCAAAACACTTACACAAAGTCGAAATGCCTTTCAAAAGATTTCTAGGCTCAGAGAACTATGCATTTAGGATCAAATAAATGCATTTTTGGATTTCAAGCATTTATAAAAATCTCTGAATTTACCAAATACATAGAAATTGGCCTGATGTTTAGACATAGTTTTATATGAAATATAAATCCGAAATTGTCTCTCACTTCAAGCAAAATTCCCATGCGGCTTAGGTCTTTGGGAATATAAGCTATTGCTTCATTTTCACTAAAGTTAGGCTTGTGATGTCCCTCATGTATAGTTTAATATTCTTATTAACATTACTTTATAATATAGACATTTTGTGTGTCTATATCTGAGGTCTGTATACAAAGAATGTTCAGAGGATTTATTAGTATTATCTTTCCCTACAACAAGGCTGGGGTTGACACATACATCTCTGTTCACATGGAGGACATGAGACCATTTAACTTTTCCCTTAAATGGTGCTCCTAGTAACAAATCCAGTCTCTCATCTAGGAAGTACTGCTTACATAAATTATGTTACAAATTAGGGGCAAATTTTCAGGTATTTCTTTATCCCTATGTGGATATTTTTAAAGTTTCATTGAGATTTTAATTTGCTTACAATAAAATGTTCCCATTGTTTTTAAAGATTTTATTTATTTATTTGACAGAGATGGAGATCACAAGTAGGCGGAGAGGCAGGCAGAGAGAGGAAGGGAAGCAGGGTCCCTGCTGAGCAGAGGGCCCGATATGGGGCTCGATCCCAAGACCCTGAGATCATGACCTGAGCTGAAGGCAGAGGCTGTAACCCACTGAGCCACCCAGGCGCCCTAAAATGTTCCCCTTTTTCGTGTATCATTTGGCATTTTGGCTTATGTAAGGGGCAACATAAGCAGCACTGTATTGAAGATATAAACATTTCCATCAGCTGAAAAAATTCCCTTGTGCCCCTTTGTAGTCACATCTCCCCAGATCCTTACTCCAGGTAACCAGTGAATTGATTTCAATCACTATACTTAGTTTTGCCTATTAAGTCATGCAGTAGGTAATTTTGTGTCTCGCTGCTTTTGCTTGGCCTATTTTTGAGAATCATCTATGTTGTTACATGCAGCAATGATTCGTTACTTTTACTTGCTGAGAAGTCATTTGTTGTTTAAATATACACAATTTATCTATTTAATTGTTGAAGGTTCTTTCTAGTTTGAGGCTATTATAAATGAAGCTGCCATAATATTTATGTGCAATGTATATTTGTAGACAGACATTTTTATTGATCTTTGGTGAACACTCAGGAGCAGAATTGGGGGTCATATGTTAAGTGTATGTTTAACTCTGTAACAAAGTGCCAAACCATTTTCTGTAGTGCTTATAGCATTTTATAGTCCCAGAGTTAATGTGTAAGAGTTTCAGTTTCTCCACATCCTCCCCAACAGGTGATACTCCACATCCTCCCCAACAGGTGAAACAAGTTGTTGTTGTTTTTAAATTGGACAGCCTAGTAGTTATGAGTAGAACCTCATTATGATTGAATTTTCATTTCTATGGTAAATATATTTCACATATGTTCAGGTGCTTTTTATTCGGAGATCTTCTTATGTGAATTGTCTGTCAATTTTTTTGTTCACTTCAAGATGGATTTTTAGAATTATGTTGTAAGAATTCTTCATGTAACCCAGATGAAACTCAAACATAACCCAGACAAAATCCAAAATTCTTTGTTTCTCCCAGTCTATGGCTTGTCTTTTCATTTATACTTAAATGGTGTTTTTAATTTTGATGAAGCCATTATTAATTGAATTGCATTCCCCCACATTCCCCAAAAAAGATACTCTGAAGTTCTAATTCTAGTGCTGCAGAACGTGACCCTATTTGGAAATAGGGTCTTTATAAGCTTATCAAAATCAGATGAGGTCATGAGACTGGGCCCTAATCTGATACGTTGGTGTCCCTATGTAAAAGGAAAATTGGATACCAAGAGAGGCACACCGGGAGAAGGTCATGTGATAATGAAGGCAGGAATCAGGGGGATACATCTACAAGCCAAGAAACATTAAAGCCTGCCAGCCAACCACCAGAAAGTAATGGATACGCATCGGGCAGGTTCTCCCTCACAACCCTGGAAAGGAACCAACCTTACCTCCCTTCAATCACAGACATATAGCTTCCAGAACAATAAGAAAATACATGTCTGTTGTTTAAGCCAAACCATTTGTAGCACTTTGTTACCGCAGCCATGAGAAAATGATACAAAGCCAAATTTATTCTTGTTTCCTTCTTTTGTGGTAAGATCCTTTGATGTCCTAGCAAAACATTCTCTATTTCAAAGTCATGAAGGTGTGTTCCTACGGTTTCCTCTAGATCTAGGTTATTTTTACATAACACACAGGCATACTCCACACCTTCTCCTGTTTCACTGAAGTTCATGCTATGCTTGGATTTTCTCATGCTTGAGGGAGCATTTGTTTCTTACATAATTTCTAGAATTAATCATAGTTTCTAGTAATGTATAAATACACGAGGTGACTCTGTACCCAACTCTTCAAGTTCAACTTAGAGTAAGTTTTCGTTCCAAAGAGATAAGGCCCACTGTTCTTTTGGTTCCCTTCCTACAGAAGTGGCGAAGATCATCACTGACATTGAATGCCAACCGCTGCGTGCCCAACGCATGCATGCCGAGGGCACCGCACCATTTCCAACATCCTTCTTCCATCCGGGAGGGCTATTGATGTGTGGGTTAAATAGGTGTGGCTCCGGGGAAATGGTCTGAAAGTACTGAGTAAGGAGATCTTTTTTCTTAAGGATGCACAGTAATACCAACATTTACAAAGGGCATGGTAACCTTCTAGCACTCTTCTTAAAGAAAGGGCTAATGACCAACTGACCCATGCATCTCTACCTTAAGAAATTAGTATCTTTGTTTAAGGTGATGATAGCACCCCTGTTCTTCCTGCCTGGGAAAACAGAAGTTTTCTGTGGTCATAAAAAGGACTGAGAAAATAATTCAGTACATTTTCTCTTTATAAATCCTTTTTTTTTTTTTTTTCTTTTTTTGGAATTGAATACTCAGTGACTGATGCATGTGGTCTATTTGCTTTTGCATTACTATGTTACAAATACAGCATTGCTTTTTGATTCCCAAAGTTTTGGTTTGCTTTAGAACAAATTCTTCAATAGAATAATAGAATAACTCTGAAAAATTCCCAGAGGTAAAGAACTTACCCTTGACTGACAGGTGTCTCCATGTCACAGTTGGCTCTGGTCTGCCAATAGCAAGACACAGCAAGGTCACACTGCTTCCCTCATTCACAGTGATGTCTGAGGAGATATTCATGATCTGGGGAGGAACTATAAAGAAACAAAGGAGAAACAAAATACATGAGGATGATTCTTTTTACTCAAAAGGAGGTGTAAGCCTATAAATATTTGCACAACATGGTTTTATGATCAGTATTAGTCTCAACAATAATGTTCAGATTTGCCAACAAGGTGGCCATTAATACTGTGCACTGCTAGGGCTCAAACCTGGCTCTCCCAGGAACATGGCAAAAACAAATACTTCCATTGCTTTGTTTTCCTCTTCTTTTCTTCATTTCCTACCTGGAAAGATATGACTCATCCCTCAAGGGACTTCAAAGATCACCTCCCCTTTGCAGTTTTCCCTCACTTTTCCACAAATCGGAGAAGAGAATCACCTCCCTTTCTCCCTGTGGTATGTGGTGTCACAGCTGATTTTTTTCATGCCTGTCTTTTTACCTAGAGTTAGTTCCTCAAGGATTAGGATGGAGTCACATGCGTCTCTATTTCCTCATTGTCTAGCACAAGGCTGACAAAGGGTCCTGCTTAATTCCTTTTGGAAAGAAAGATTCAAAGAACAATGGAACAAATCCAAAAACTATGGGGTGGGGTTTGCGGGGGTGGCCAGAGCTCAAAGCTTTTAATGGAGGATTTCAGATACCTAAACCTTTCTTCTCTGTTATGTTTCAGATTCTCTGAAGGATGGCAAGAGAGGAGGCTCAAATTCTACAACTATGTTGATTTATTCAAACTGCCATTTTAATTAAAAATTATTAATTACCAAACAGGTAGAGTACTGGTAGTTTCCAAACCACCCAGAGTCAGTGGCAAAGGAGAATTATGGTTGATGCTTGATTCAGACAACTTTGCTGCCGGGAGTTTTATGCTGCTGAGACCTTAGAGTTAAGTCTTTTCAAGGAGAAGCCATAAGTAACATGTAGAACATTTGACTTCTTAAGGGAATCCACATTAGCAAATAAATAAAAAATTGCCTATCATATAAATCTGCCATATTTTGGATTATTTCTGCATTAGGATTTGGCCTGAAATTTCATTGCACATATTTTATCCAAATACACACTGGGAAAAAATAGTGTGCATTCTAACTACACTGCATTCTCTTGAGATAACTGTACTACCAGTTTTTCAGTATTTTCTAGCTTGTTAAAAAATAGTTCTGGGTAGAAATGTCAATACTTTTTTTCACTTTTATAAAGCAACAACTTCAGTGCACCTTCTGCAATATTCTCAGAATAATGTCTGCTTTAGCTGGATGTGTTGGGCCCTCTGAAGTTCCTTCTCTAGACCCGGGAGTCTCCCTGGTGCTGGTGTTAAGATAGACACAGCTCGGGGGAGGGGGTTGTACAGTCAGGTTCGTAGAGGATAATTTAGTACATGCGATGTCCAGGGCCAGATCTTCCAACACAAGCCCCAGTTCAGAATCACCAATTCTGTACATGCTATGTTTCATCTGATAGTTCCAGGGGTCCTGGCTTAATAGATATTTGTAAAATTCCATGGATATTTAGCATGACTGCCTCATTCTCTAGGTACTCAGCCAGTGTCACCCATTAGGATGTTAGTTCCTGGGGTGCAGTTGCAAAATTGATCCACACTCCCACCAAGCCCCAGGCAGTGCTAACTGCAACCCCCACTGCACCCCGGCACTTCCAGAATGGCCCTGCCACTTTCTCAAAGGAAGAAAGATAAGTATAGCTTTAAGGGTGTGTACACCAAGAAGAAAGGAAGCACAAAGAGTGAACTGGGATGAAAAAAAGTTCTTTTTTTTCTCAATTATGATACCCTTATTATTAATATATACAATGCAATAATGTATGTTAACATAAAATGCTCATTTTCAAAAGTTGCACATATATTATTTTATGGCTACTTTACAAGTTATGAAATAAATATTCTCACAATTGAAAATGAAAACAAAATTGAAGCCAGGGGAGAGTTAAGTAAATTACCCAAAAGGACATGGCCAGTAAATGGCAGAACTCTTTCCATCAGATTAAGCAGCTTCTTTGTTTGTCTTATCGATACCCCAAACACAGTATTTATATTTGTCTATTTTGTTTCCTCTGCTTTGAATGATCTCCCAGTGCATCTTCCCTCACAGCACTTAACCATAATGAACAAAACCACCTCTTGCCAGTTGCTTCCCCAACACATTGCATAGCACTGAGGGGAGGAGCCCATTTTAATCATCTTTGTTAATCCAGGGCCTGCTAAGAGCAAGCAGCACTTACCAAGTGCAGCTCTCAATGCTTCCAGTTTAAGTTTGAATCTGAATTGAATTTGACAATACTTTTAATGGCCCTCCCTTTGTTAGCATGACAAATTTTTTGAAGAAAGGAGTACTTGAAAATGAATAAATACTTTTACCTATTGGAACAAAGGAGATCTTTGTTCCATTTGCAGACACTTATTTATGGCAAATGGATCTGTTTCTAAGTATCTATAAATCTATGTGTCAATGTATGTATCTATGTATCTATCTATCCATTTATCTATCTATATAACTAGTGTTTATGGTTATACAGGTAAACACAAAAATGTACAAGTCTTAACCAAAATATTAAAATCACTCACAAAAAATGGTAGGACTCACACAAGTCTAATTAAAAGATGACAAATAGCACAGTGTGTTTTAGTCATAGCTGCAGACATGAGGGGCCCCCAGCCCTGCCAAGAGTGCATGCATCGTTGATGGTGGTGGGCTACAACCCCTCATATGGTTGTGCAGATTGTTCAGTGCACAAATTGGGGTCCTTTATGATAAGTAAATTAAAAAATAGTTCAATAGATATAGACACATAAACATACACACACACACACACACGTATAAATAAAATACTGCCTGACACTCTATATATCTGTATACATACACAACACACACATATGTGTGTGTATATATTATATATATATATATACACATATATGAGAGATAATATTTTATCAGATAACAATCAGAGGAAGAAGCAGATTTCCAAAGTATCTTAGGGTTCTGGGTTATCATGAGGTATTTATACATTCTTTCTTTAGCCTTAGCACGGCCAGCTGCTCTTAAACACAAAATACATCTCGAACCTGCCCCATCCACTCCACTCATACTGCCATTGGATTAGTTGAGAAGCTTATTGTCTCTAGCTTTGGATATTACAAAAGTCTCTTCATTTCTCAACCTGCCACCATTTTAAAATTCAAACCCTATAAACCTACCACAATCACCTCTTAAATATTTTTTCTTCTGCCTAACACCCCGAATATCTGCCCCTATCTAAGACTGGAAAATCTAAACTTCTTAACAGGATTTACAAAACCATTCATAGTCTGGCATAGCTTAACTACTGGCCCCTTCTCTAATATGTAGTCCTCTGCCCCCCAACTTCTCTCATCTTTGTGCCTTTACACGTAATATTCCTTCTGCTGGGTAAGTACCTTTCCACTTCTCTGCCACATGAAATCCTCATCCATCACTCAATTCAACTCAACTCAACTCAAACATGAGCTCCTTTATGATGTCTTAGCTGCTCTCTCTTCTGCTCCCAAGGCATTCTTGTTTATGTCTTTATCATACAATTTATCTTTGCAACTGAGCTATTCCATGGATGGGATCTGCTATATTTATCCTCCTATTCTTATTATAAAAAACCAAAACCTGACGTGTAGTAGCATCCTTTTCCCACTTAATATAATATATGAAAGCATAGGTTTTTAAATTGGATATCTTATAATCTGTCAAGTGTTTTCCATCTTAGAGATCTGACATTTGCCCTTTTTTCTTCCTGAAATACCCACCCACTTTCATCATTTTTTTTTTTTTTTCTTTTCCAATCAGGGCTCAGTTTTTATGTTAGTTCCTCAGAGAAATCTTTGTTAGGACCTTAGACCTCCCCCCAACCCATCTAATTCAAATCCTTCTGTTACAATCTCTTCTCAACTCTAAATTTTCTTAATGATTTTTATATAGCTTTGTGCTTTCATATACATTAGTATGGTTATTTGTTTAAAGTCTTTCTGGTCCTAAGCTATAAGCTTTATAAACCACTGTATCCCCACTACTTAGAATTATGCTTAACACATACACAGCTTTGAACTAAATGGGTATATTAATATGCATTTTTTACAGTAAAGTATTATACATGTATTTTCTCTCTCTTTTGATTCTCTTAGTAACATTTTTTCTCTAGTTTATTATAACAATACAGGATAAAATACATATAAAATATGTGTTACCAATTGTTATGTTATTAGCAAGATTTTTGGTCAATCGTAAACTCTTAGTAGTTAAGGTTTTGGAGAGTCGAAATTTATACAGGGATTTCGACTGTATGGGAGGTTGACACATCTATCCCCTATGTTCAAAGGTCAATTATAGTTTCTTATACATTTGTGAGGAAGAAATCCTGAGTAAATTAGGGATTGAAACGTGTGATTCTGGACATATTAACACCATCCTCCATAAAGTTGACAATGATATAATTGGAATAGCATATGAGAAAGCCATGTAACAGAACCTAAATTCTGGGGTCCAAGATACCTGTGTAACCCTGGGCAATCTTAATTTAACTCTTCTGAGCCTCTAGTTCTTCCTCTGTAACATGAAGATAACAATTCTCTTTCTAGTTACTTATTAGAATTAACTTTAAATGTGTATAGCACATTAGCACAGTACCTGGAAATAAGTACTTAATAAATGTTAGTTGCTATTATTCGTGTTTATATATTCATTTATATTATCCATGCTATTTAGAATCAGATAGCTTAGTCTGTGACTAATTCTTCATTTTCTGAATTTCAGTTCCTTCAGAGTTAAGTCAGAACTTATATATAGGTGATGCTCCCCTTGGATAACTGGGAAGACTGCATTATATATGCTTCCAGGATAAAAGGTAAATATTCAATAAATATGATTTTCTTCTTCCTTAGCTGAATAATGGAGCTTAAGCAAATGCACAGGGCAAATCACACAGGTTTGTTTAAAGAAATTGCCTGGCTCCTCCTTATCTCTTTTATTTTAGGGAGTGTCTGTTTCTGTTTGTAGAAGACAAGGTACAGGCTTGAGTGCCATGCTGCATTATTTCAAGGACGATAATTTCACGCATTTCAAACCTGACCTACCCCTGTCCCACCACAGTCTTTGCTAATTAGACTTTAAGTGCTTTGTTTAAAACTAGATGACACCATTTAAAAAAAATCTTGTAATTTATAATCATAAAGGCTGAAGTTTAAATACCATTTTTCTTCCAACTACTTTCTGTGTGATTGAAAAAAAAAACAACAAAACAGAACTGAAAGCCATTAAGCTTCAGCTTCCTCCACCATATACCTAAAATGGGCGTAAAGATACAGGCCACATAGGAATGTGGAGATTAGATTAGAGACAATTTTTTAAGATTTTATTTATTTGAGATGGAGGGAGGGGCAGAGGGAGAGAGAGAAAGAGAATCTCAAGCAGATTCCACGTCCAGCGAAGCCTTGCATGAGGCTCAATTCTATGACCCTGAAATCATGAGGTGAGCTGAGATCAAGAGGCAGATGCTTAACCAATTGAGCCACCCAGGCAACCCAGAAAGAATGTTTTAAAAAGACTTAAATAGCTATTACTGTTTTATCTTCCCCCTGCCCCATTCTTGTTATCCTCAGAGAATAACAAAATATTAAGAGACCATGAGAAAGCTAACATAAAGGGGAAATGCTTTCCATTATACTCAAAGCTAATTTATAAAAATAATACAGTAAAGACTTTTAAAGAATTTCTTTTATTCTTGTAGGGTTAACATTTTTTTTTTTAACAAGGGAGCTTATTTCATAAACTAGAGGTGAAACTAATTTGGGAATTATAGCATACATGCTAGGCTAGGCATGCCATATTTTGTATATGCAAATAGTAATGACATTGTGCCAGAAGCAAGATATGAAGTGTGGGATAAGTGGATTCTGATCTTGGTTTCTCCACAGCTGTACAATCTTTTGTAAATCACTTAACCCTTCTGATTTAGGGGTGTGTGTGTGTGTGTGTGTTTGTGTGTGTGTGTGGTGTGGTGGTGGTGATGGTGTTCATTTGTTTCTTTTGGCTGGTTTTATTTGAAGAAACTAAATTGGGATTTATCAGATCTTTTCCAGTTTAAATTCTGTGAATTGGTGATCTTCTAGCAATATTAACTGTCCAGTGGGGCTTCTACAGAGAAAAAAGTGGTAATAGCACCAGCAGCAGTAACAAAATCACTAGCATTTAGTTCTTTGAGCCTGGTACTAATTGCTCTGTATACATTATTTGCTTTAATCCTGAACATATTTCTAGGAAACATTATCTATTAAAAATCAGCATTAAGGGTAGACATATATATCAATGGAATAGAACTGAGAGTCCCAGAAATATATCCATTTTATGGTCAATTCATTTTCAACAAGGTGCCAAGATAATTCAATGAGGAGAGAATAGTCTTTTCAACAAATGGTGCTGGTACAACTGAATATCCACAGGCAAAAGAATGAAGTTGGACTCCTACTTCACTTTATACACAAAAAATTAACTCAAAATGGATCAAATACCTCAAAGTCAGATCTAAAAGAAGAAAACACAGGTGTGAATCTTTGTTACCTTGGATCAGACAGTGATTTCTTAGATATGGCAGCAAAAGTACAAGCAACAAAAGAAAAAAATAGATAAATTGGACATCATCAAAATAGAAAAAAAAAGGCTTTTAATTTTGTGCTTCAAAGAATGCCATAGAAAAAGTGAAAAAGATAGCTCACAGGAGATACAATTTTTGCAAATAATACAGCTGATAAAGGACTAGCATACAAACTATGTAAAAACTTTCACAATTGACAATAAAAAGATATAACCTAATTAAAAAATAGACAAAAGATTTGAATAGACATTTCTTCAAAGAAGATATACAAATGGCCAGTAGGTACTTGAAAAGGTGTTTAGTATCATAGCTCATTACAGAAATGCAAATCAGAACCTCAATAAGATCCTGCTTTGCTTCCACTAGGACAGTTGTAGTAAAAGGCGAAAGATTTATGCGATCTGAAGAGAAATCAGAGTAGTAAAGAAAAAAAAAAGATACTAATGAATGTTGGCAAGGACATGGAAAAATTGGAACCCTCATACACTGCTGTGGGAATTGTAAAGCAGTGAAGTTGTCTTCAAAACAATCATGCAGTTCTTCATGGCTGAAGGATGGAGTTACCATGTCTTCCACCCCTAGTTATGTACCCAAGAGGAATGAAAACACTTGCCCACACAACAACTTGTGAACAAATGTACATAACAGCATTATTCATAACAGATTAAAAAAAAAGGGAAAAATGCAAATGTTCACCAATAACTGAAAGGATAAACAAAATAAAGTAAATCCAAACAAGGGAATATTATTCATCTATCAAAAGGAATGAAATAAGGATGCATGCTACAACATGGTTGACATTGAAAACATTATGTTACGTGGAAGATGCCAGACACAAAAGACCACATATTGTATGATTTCCATCTAAATGAAAAGTCCAGATAGAGAAGGTACTTGCGAAAGTTGCCAGAGGCTGGGGAGGGGGCAGATAGGGAGTGATTGCTAATGGGCACAGAGTGTCTTTTTGGAGTGATGAAGATGTTCTAGAACAGGTGAGTGGTGATTGTTGCGCAACCCTGTGCATTTACCGAAGATCATCCTGGTAAATGAATTATAATGCCATGCAGATGTTACGAAAAACAAAGCACAGCCTATCGTGCTCCTTCTTTAGAAGGAGAACCAGCGCTGTGCAATGAGGAGAGAAGCCAACTTCCTATGTGCGGGTTCTCAGACAAAATATCTTTTTCATTTATTGATAGCTCAGTGCAGGATACTCAACCTGCCTCCACTAATCTCTCTGTCTCTCATTACCTGCCCACTGTTTCCCCTTTCCTTTCTTTTCAAAACAATGAATGCTACCCTACCCATGTCCACGTGATTGGCGATGCTTCCACGTTTGTGCATATGTTGTACCCTCTGTTCTTGTGCCTCTTCCCCACTCATCTATCTGCATAAGCCCTACTCATAACTGAAATTTGATACTGAGATATAACCCCCCCCATCAGTGCTCCCCATTCCAAAGACAAATGTAAGCATGTGCCTCCCAGGTCTACCTATGCATAATGATGTAATACATTCATCCAAAAGCATTTATTTAGTGCCTACTGTATCTTGGGCATTATCTTCAGGGAGAAGAATAGATAGAAATGTCTTTCTCGCATGTGAATTATGAAGGTTACTGTCTAGAGGAGAAAACTGACACTGATAAATGATCACAGGAATCAGTGTGTGAGTGTGTTATGACATGGTGGTATAAGGTGCTGGGATAGCCCATTATAGGGGGCCTGTCCTGGTCAGTGGGTTTGTGTGAAGTGTTTGTTCTGGGCAGAGCTGGGCAGGCGTACCAACATATTTACAGGCTCTGCAGAGACAGAGAATATGGTTCACTTGGGTGCCTGTGGCTGAAGTCAAAAACCGTAAAATCACACAAATGGAGAGTGGATGGGCAGGGTCAGACCCTACAGGCTATAGGAAGAAATGCTAAGGTTTGGGCCCTTTTTATGAAAGAAATGGCAGAGAGTATTAAACTCTCTAAAGATGATGATGATGATGATGATGATGATGATGATGATGATGATGGTGACGATGTGTTGGAGACTGGACAGATTTGCATTGCAAATACATTCCTGCTGGCTGCAGTGTGGAGAACAGAAAGAGCAAAGCCAAGGAGGGATAGAACTAGCTAGGATGCTGTCCAGTAGTGAGGTGGTGGCAGGTTGGACAAGCATGCCAGCAGGAGCGAGGGGCCGAGAGGGACAAATGAGAGCAGAGAGGGACAAATGGGAGAGGCTCTTAAGAGGTAAGATGAACAAAGTTCGGGGTTGACAGCATATATGTTCAGTTCAAAGCACTTCTCATAGTGTTCTATTGTTTGCTATGTCTCTCTTGCCCATTGGGATGGGGGATCTGTGTGATCCAGGACCGCTATTTGTTCATCTCAGTCTCCCAGGGCTGCTCAATGCATGGCTACTAGTAGGTGCTCAATCGATGTGTGCTGAATTTAACTGGGAGTGCAAGAGATTTTCCAGGTAGCACAACTTCTCAGGATCCAGTGGGAGCAGCCAGAGAGTAGGAACTTGCCCTACTTTCATGAGGTGACATCGTAATGCTTGAGAGGCAAGGGCAGATCCTTGTTCAGTTATACGGACTCTGAGTGTGAACTTGGTCTCCCCAAATGTCCTGGTGTGTTACTGTTTTATATTATGCTGGGTAAGATTAGACCTGCTGTACTCTGATTGCTTTTCTCTTCTTGGTTTTATTGTGATGAGAGGAATGGTGGAGAATGAGAAGAAATGATTATGAATTACAGAAACATAAACACACACCAGGGACCCGGCAGCATCACAAGCCATACAATCTTCGCAGAGCTCGTTTGTAAGGGTGTCTCTACAGTGTCACTTACAGAAATTATTTATAGACTTAGACACACAGCTCCTATTTTTAATTTGCACAATTCAAGCAACTGACCATGATCAGAGAAATTACATGCAGTCAAAGAGTCTTTCTCATCCAACCCTGTTCTTTCTAGGGCATGTAGATGCCCTCCCTCTGGGAGGCTCCTTTTGTTCATTGCTCTCCTGACTTGCTGCCTCTCCCTGAGATTTCTCACCACACACACACACACACACCCTTAGAATCACAGGGTTTAATTTACATCATATAATTTTTAAGTCAAAAGAGACCTTAGGGATCATCTAGTACAACCTCCTCATTTTACAGCTAACAAAACCCTTTGGGTCTAGCCCCAGTTCTGTCAAGTATTTGTTGGGAGGTGGAGAGAATTCCCATAACCTCTTTTAACCCAGATGTCTCTCATGCCAGGACCCCTTGGAATTAGGGACCTGTAGGCACTGGTTTCGCATCTCTCCTTTTCTCGACTCTGCCTCTTTGTCGTAGCTTCTTTTGTTAATGCAACCTGGGCTACCCCTCTTGTTCATTCATAGCTGACCTTGAACAAATGTTTAAATGTTTCTAACCTCCAGTTTCCAAACTGCAAAGCAGGGTAGTGACCATAGGTAACTCACAGGTCCAAGTGAGGAATAAAGGGCAAATAAATAGAAAAGCATTTTCTCATGGTGCCAGGACATGGTAAATGTCAATATCATGAACTCTTTGATTCCACTTCTAGAATTTTTTTACGTCTTTAAAATTTTATTTATTTATTTATTTATTTTTGTCAGCGACTCTCATTTTTTGAGAACTTCGTAAGTGTCTGGAGGTACCATAGAAAGAATCTGTCACACACCACTTATTTTATCCTTGTGAAAACCCTATGAGGCTGGATTACTGTTTCACATTTTTAAGGACAAGAAAACAGAGGCAGAGAGAGAGAGAGATAAATAAGTTACCTAATGTCACGGAGCCAGAAAAAAGGAAAAGCTGAGATGTGTATATCCTGTTCTGAATGATTTCAGAATGTAAGGTCTCAGGCCACATACAAAGGCATACACGATGTCGTCCAAGTGTGCCTGACTCCAAGAGCCTTGATCTCTGCACCCTAGTACTTGGAATTTTTTGGAGTTGCACACAGTGTGGCAGGTAATGGAGGTAATGGAATTTTTATTTTATTTTATTTTTTTAGTTTTATTTATTTGATGGGGGGCAGGTGGAGAGAGCACAGAAGGAGAGGGAGAGGGAGAAGCACACTCCCTATTGAGCAAAAAATCCAACACAGGGCTCAATCTCAGGACCCTGAGATCATGACCTGAGCTGAAGGCAAATGCTTAACTGACTGAGCCGCTTAGGCACCCCTGGGAATTCTTGTAGGGCTTAGAGAAGTGGTCCTCACTTGGATTATCTGAAAGGGCAGGTATTACCAGCAACCCTTGCCCCACTGAGTAGGTGGAAAGCCAAATGCAGGTAATGTTCCAGCATCTTCTTAACCACAGCATCTTCTCATTTCCTGCCTGAAGTTTGTGGACCCCTTATTTATATCTCCTACCTCATAGAATATCTCCACAGCAAAGTCTGGAAAGGGACAAGATCACCTGGTGTTTGCCCCAGAGTATCACCACAGAGTCTTGGAGGCCCCTCATTTACAGTCTCAGTCTTGCTGTATTTAAGTGCTTCTTGGATGGGATAGGTGGGTCTAGGGGGAAATCTGGGCTGAAAATTAGGCCAAAGGTGTCCACACTCAGAATTTCATGACCCCAGCCCCAACCCTGCCATCAACCTCTGTCCCTTCTGATTTCTCTTGTCAGTAGGTACTCTCTGATATTACTTTTGTGTTTCCAACTTGTTTGCCTATTCCAAATCTGAATTGTCTTATTTTGAACAGGGAGGGGTGAGGGGAAATGGGCTTCCTCCATGTCCTTCTTCAGAGTGTGTCCTGTAATCCTACCCAATACCCCAGTTCCACTCAGACCTGGATTACCCCTTGGGAAGGACACACTGGTCTTAGGGCAGGTTCACCCAGCCTCTCCAAGCCTTCCTGACTTGTTCCATATTGAAGACTGGTACCAGCTGGCTCCTGCCTTGGTCTGTGCCAGCCACCCACACACCACCACAGAGCTTTCTGATGTCAAGGCTCAGCTGCATGATTCTGCTGAGGTCTATTCAACAGAACAGCAACCTCAGAGTATAGGTGGCTTCTGAACTGAGCTGACTGCCTCCATCGGACTTAGTATCATGCTTGGATAGTCCATCAGGAATCAGTCTCACATTCTCCCCAGTAATTACCCCTCCTGCCAACTAGATGTTCCTTCTACTCTTCTCTCCTCCACCTATTCTGTGCTGCAAAGCTAGGTCATTTCACCTCACCCCTACACCCAAGATGCAGTCACTGTGCACCTAGCAGGTCTGAGATAGAATGAAGAAAGGAATTCCTTGGAATCAGACACAGAAACTCTTCATCATGGGAGAAAGGTAGCACATGGAAAGTATGAAGAAATGGGCCCTTGCCCATAATCTTGTCCAGAACTGGATCTCTCTTCCATTCCACAGTTTAATGAAAATGGCAATTCCCTTACTCTCCAGGACCTACCATTTTAGTCATTCATCACATAAGGATGATCAAAGTTTCCTAAAAACTTTCTAGTTATTAATAAATTAGATCATAAAGATAAGTAAGCTTTAAGACAAACACCATACTATTTCATGCATGTGGAATTTTAAAAGCAAAACAAATGAACAAAGGAAAAAAAAGAGAGAAGAGGGAGGGCGGGAGGAAGAGAGAGAAATCAAGAAACAGACTCTTAACTATAGAGAACCAACTGATGGTTATTAGAGGGGAGGGGGTAGAGATTGGGTGAAATAGGTGATGGGGATGAAGAAGTACACTTGGCATGACGAGCACCAGGTGATGTATGGAAGTGCTGAGCCACTACAGTGTACACATAAAACTCATGTAGCACTTATGTCAACTGGACTTAAAAACTTAAAAAAAAGAAGAAGAAGATGGGGAAAAAAGTACACTTTAAAAATCATAAAAAAATATTTGAAAAATTAATAGAAAAAAATCGTATCTATAATTCAGTCTTCCCACTAAAGAAAAGGAAAGTTATTGTCTTGGTTCTTAGGGATTCCACTGCTTCTAAACTTGAGGAGTTTTGACTCTGTGCTTTGCAAATCAGGGACTGGCTACAGCTTTCACAGTAATGTGATCTACATACATAGAAGACTCTCTATGGAAGGTTTCTTCAGGTCATGTGAACTGTGTATTCCCCCATTTTCTTATCCTCCAACATGCTAGATCCACAAAAAAAGATTTCTAATATGAAAAAACATGCGGGATGCCTGGGTGGCTCAGTTGGTTAAGCAGCTGCCTTCGGCTCAGGTCATGATCTCAGCGTCCTGGGATCGAGTCCCACATCGGGCTCCTTGCTCAGCCGGGAGCCTGCTTCTCCCTCTGCCTCTGCCTTCCACTCTGTCTGCCTGTGCTCGCTCTCACTCTCTCTCTCTCTGACAAATAAATAAATAAAATCTTAAAAAAAAAAAAAGAACATGCTAGATTTCTTAATATGAGGAATTTAAGAGGAATTTCAGCCATGAGACCCTCCATGTAATTCTCATCTGAGTCTTCCCTCAAAATTTTAAAATCTTTCTCGGTTCTAAACGAATCCGGAGAGTCTGGAAACAACGATTGCATCCGCATTTTCTTATACTAGGAAAAGGGAGAGGGGGGGCCGTGACTGAATATCACTGATAAAAACATGATAACTGAGTCTCATTACAGCCAAAGACAAGTCTCATATTTTAGCATTTTTATTAAAGCTTTTTAAATTACTGAGTGTCTGGTATATTCAATACCAGCCTAAGTGATTTATATTAGTCTATCCCTAGATACTCCATCTAATAAATAACTTGGCAATCTCCTAACCCATAAATATCCCTGGCCCCAGCAAAAAGCAATTAAAGCACGTTAGAAAAAAAAAAAAAAAAAAAAAAGTGACTTTCCAGTACTCCAGACTGCAGTGTCATTGGATGCTTCCAGTGGAATAAGTCACACCATTTACTGAGGGGGTGAGATCCCCCATGCTCACCACTCACCCACCAGGAATTTACATTCCTGTTCCCGTCAAAAACAAAACCCATCGGAAACTATCTTTAAATGTTTAACATGTCATAATGAAGCAGGTGTTTTATCACAGAAAATATTATTCCCAGCAACAAGTGTTCTATAACATCAGAGACGGCTGAGGCTGAATATATTGTGCGAGATCACTTCAGAAAGCAATTGTGCCAAAAATGTTTAAAACACATTAAGTATCAAGGCAGCTGACTAAAAGGTTATTAGAGGCTCCAGTGTCACTAGCCCAGAAAATATTTCAGGTTAATAAGGTTCAACCAGCATGCCAGGTAAAAAGGCATTGATATTTATGATAGTGGCTTCAAGTTCAGTACTTTGAGCTACAAAAGGAGGCCACTTTCCATGAAAAACCTCTTTTCTGGATTTCTCTGAACCTCTGGGGCTGTGTGAAGGAGGAAAACCAGGGCCCTCACTTTTTGCTCATATATATTAGCATGTTCTACATTGTAGCCAACACACCAGCACTCAGGTAGGAGAGAAAAAAGTCACATGCCCGGATATTTTCATTGCACTCCACTTAGGGAAGCTTTATAGGAAGAAATTGCCTTGAGTAAGGAGGGATGGCTCCAGTCCAGGTTTTATAGGGATTCTCCAAATTACAATCCCAATGAGCCCATGGCACACTAGCCATAAATTTCAAAGTCTTGTAGCCTTTAAATCAGCTTAATTTGATGCACCTTCTAATAATATTTTCAATTCTTTTATTAACATTGTCTATTTTTATGCACTTCACTTCCCAGATAATGGTCACATATGTATTGTCGAGGGAAGGGAGCAATCACCTTCTATAATTTCACAGGAGCCTAATAATACAGTATATTCACAAGTCTTTTTGCTCCAGGACACATCAAGTAATGTCACTACACTTGAACTTGATTATAGGGCTGTGAAGTGGGGAGAGTTGGAAACAAGAATACTCCCCACCACCACTGTTTCATTTATTGTGAAGAAGAACAAGCAGTAACTGAATTTCATTTCCAAAGCCTGGTGTCAGAAGATCTGGGTAACATGGGGAGGGGATTGATAGAGAACATTTATATTTGCCTAGAGAAATGTTCTCTCTTTTCATTGCAAACAAGAGAGATGTTATAATCAGATACGCAGCTCCTCTGGATTGTATGAGCTACATAGCATCCCATTTTCAAATTATTTAATATAATCTTTGAAATGTTGGTACATTTACACGATTCAAACACCATCCTATTTTAAAAAGTATACAGGAAAATTTTGATGCCCATTTTACCCTCCGTACACCTTTATCCTACGGACTCTTATAACTTATTTGTGTTTTGTTTATCGACCCAATGTTTACTTGTAGAAAACAAGAAAGAAAAATTATATTATCACCCTTCCTGATATAAAAAGTAGTAGAGTATATATACTGTTGTCTCCATATTTATAACAATATATCTACTATGTTTGCAGAGCTGCTTTGTATTCCTTTGTATTCATGTATTTTAGTTCATCTAACTAGCAGCCTGTTCCCAGATGAGAGTGAATTTCTGCTTCAATCTTTTGCTAGTACAATGCCACTCAAACTACCATGCATTTGTGTGTGTGTCTGTGTGTACACGTGTGTTTTAGACAAAAGTGTGTGTTTGGAATAGAGACCCAGAGATTTAAAGTGTAGATGCATCTGTAGTTTTGGTAGTTGTTGATAGATTTTTTTTCCATGGGGATTTTACCATCTTTCACGTCTAGTAACAATCTATGAGACTACCTGTTTCCCCAACCATCTTGTCAGCAGCATGTATTACTAAACTTCTGGATTTTTGCCAGTACGGTAAATGAAAGATGTTATTGCTGTATGATTTTGATTTCATCATTTCACATGTGTAAGATATTTTCTGTGAACTCTCACGTTGGGTCTTTTGCCTAGGCTTGTTGGGCTTGCTGTTGTCTTTTTAAATAAATCATCTCTCTCTGTATGTCAATTAGAGTTAATTTACTGTGTTAGTTAGAGCTTGGCCTCAGGAGACAGAGAGCCTGGTCTGTTTCTTGGTGCTACCATTTCTTGGTTCTGTGTCCTTGGGAGCTTTTTTGTCCTATTTGTGCCTCAATATATATATTTTTTAATCTATAAAATAGGCATACAATTGGTATCCAAATGGCAGGAGTGTGGTAAGGATTAAATGAGTCAGTACATTTAAAAAATATATATTTATTTATTTGAGAGAGAGAGAGAGACCATGAGCAGTGGGGAGGAACAGAGAAAGAGAGAGAAGCAGGCTCCCAGATGAGTGCAGAGCCTGATGCTGGGCTCCATCCCAGAATCCTGAGATCATGACCTGAACTGAAGGCAGAAACTTAACTGACTGAGCCACCAGGTGCCCCTGAGTCAGTACATATTAAGTGAGAATAGTGCAAGCCATGTTTCTGACACTACTGGTCTCAGATTGTACTCATTCTAAATTTCCCCAGGTGCGCAGTCCTGCCTGCACTGGTTTATATCAACGTTAGACAAAGGAGTGGCTGGGCAGTCGTCCTTCCCACTGCCACAGCGCAGCAGAGGTGACTGGGGACAAGGCACTTCTTAAGAGGATAATAATTAGTCTGGTTAATAACTAGTCTCTGCAAACAAAAATAGCTGTGGACCAGCACTTCTTATAAACTTGGGTACAAAACATAAAGGCCATTTTAAATATACATCACCAGAGTAAATGTCAGATGCTTATGGAACATGGTAAAATGGGGGATTAGAAATCATGCCTGGCACGTATTTAAGTGAGGCAGTGGGGTCCTCATTTTATTTGAGCTAAAACTGATTTTTTTTCCCCTTTTTGGAAAATACAAGAAAAGAAATATTACAATTTATCTAGGGGAGATGTCATAACTAAGGGAAGAAATTGATGGGGTGCTAGTGGCAAAATTGATCTTGACACATAGGTATTTATTGTGTCCCTAAATATTCATCTGTCTATCAGACAGGGCAAAGGGGGTGTGATGAGTCAGATAGGCATCTCATGCAAAGGGAATGGGGAAATTCTATGCCTTGGCTCTAGGTATGTTAAGATGGTACGCAGAGGGGATGACTTTGATCAGAGAGTCTTAGAAACAGCGGAGGCAGGGAACTCGGCAAAGTGAACACCTAGGTCTCCAGTCCAATAGAGAGGAGAACAGCCTGTTACTTTAAGAGAATACAAAAAATCTCCTTCAAGAGTTATGACAAGGATTTCATCAGATTTATTATCAAGGAAAAGGTCAGTATAATAACATACCACCCACTTTTTTGGTAGGTGTTTATTTTAATCCTTAAATTAGATATCTCCTAACTTATTTGAAGTAGGGAAGTTAAAAGCCCCATCGAGGAAGTTTTCTGGCTGTGCTATCAGTCCTAGAGGGAGTCCCGTTTATCCACTGAACGTGGAGGGCCCTCCCTCACTGGAGATGGTACTGAGCAATATGTATTGATGGAAAGAGGAGAAGGGGATCCAAAGTAGCCCTCAAACGATGGATGATTAATTTCCAATGGATTTCATTTCTCCTACGGGTGTAAAAATGAGAGCTTAGACCTGGAACCTGCTGTGGTACTTCTCAAGGTGATAAAAACTCATTACAGTTAGAGACATTACTACTGAAAGTGCCAGAAGCAGAAACACAGAGCATCTGGGAGATTCAGAGCAGAGAGTCAGGCTTATAAAGAGGCCGCATGTGTGCACCGTAGACTCTGAACACTTATTCTGAGTTCTGCCTCTAAATCTGACCAGGGCTTACTAACCTGCCAAGCTGGCCAGGATGGGCTATAGGGGCTTCATGGGGAGGAGAAGGGTCCATGAAATAAGTAGAATAAAAAGAATAGAAGAGGAAGAGGGTAGGCTTGAAAGGTAGTAGGGTAAAAATAAAAGTGGGTATTTTCAATAACTGGTCCCTGCTTAGAATTAGGTACAGAATTCCTGGTCCCTTCAATACACACACACACACACACACACACACACACACACATCTGCCTCAGAAACAAAAGGGAGTGGAAATTATGGGAGGATGGCTCTGGTAGAGCATTTTAAGGCAGGGGTTTCACTGGCTCCCTCCCCCAAAAGGTATTTCCATTCATCTGCTCATAGTTCCCCTGAATGAAGCATTGCTTAGACGCTGGAGAAGACAACAAAGTAGTATTAATAATACTGTATCAAGTAACAACAGTTATACAAAGGCAAAAGAGTGGAGCCAACAAGAGACGCTTCTTTATCCACTTCTCTTAAAATATTAAAAAAAAAAAAAAAAGAGGTCTCAAAGTATCTCCTGGTTTAAGAGAGATACCTAACTCCCCAAGAGTGAAGTATATCACTTTAAGACTTGAATCCTATTAAATTAAAAGCCGAAGTTCTTAAGCAAGATTGTATCCCTTATCTGTTTTTCAAGAATATATCTCCAGCCACATCAATTTTCTCTTTATCTTGCATTTTCTCTCTCCTTCTTCAGCCCTCTGTCATCATATAATGGCTAGTGTAATTGGAATACAGACATATTAAATACATGAAGATTATAGACAGAAGGACAGTCACCTCTCCTTCCCTGTGAACCTGACTAATGAATGCCACACACAATGGGTCCGACGATATGAATATAAACCCAGCTTACATACACACGAGTGCTCCTATGGCTGCATGAGACCTGAACCCAACATAATCTATGATATTAGCATCCCTAAATTAGGAAGCACAGAAAAGAAGTGTGAGAAAGGGGCAGTGGCAGTTTTGATCCACTGCTGCCCAAGGGAAGGGAGAACCCCGACTGGTAGAATCCACGTGCGTGGTTTCTGTGTCAGAAATAATAATCAGGTGGATTATGCAGAATAACCAGATGCCATAAGATATTCGAACAAAACAATTGTGTCCCTTCTGCCTGATTCTGCCTCCTTCTAATTTAATTTTTGTTTCACATTTACCCTTCCTATGGGAATGAAATGGACTAAAGGAGGGATGGGGGGGCGTGGCTAGCACATTCAGCAAGTTTGGCTTATTTGCAAATCAGTAAAGGGGCAACTGAGTTTCCCTGTTTTCAGAAGAGCCTGACTGTGAGCCTTCCTGAGAGGGGCCCTTTGTACAAGACCTTTCTTTTGTAGCATAAAATAAAGCTTCTGGACCTTCAAAACCAAGAGGACTGCTGGCCCTGCCTAAGAAGCTAAGGCTGGTCTGCCAGTCTGTGCACTCTGCAGTCAGGAAACAGGGTGCAGCAGGAAACGGTGGCTATGGTACTTTATTTAATTCGGGTCTTGATTTTTCGGAGTTTTCTTTGTGACCTGGTCCTGCTTCTCCAGATTCTCTGAACAGTGGTACATTTGAGTCACCTAGAGGGCTTGAGGAAAATACAGATTGCAGGTTCACTTCCCCAATGTCTAATTCAGCACGTGTCCAGTGAGGACAGAAAATTGCTATTTCTAGCTGGTCCTAGATGATGCAGATGCTGCCATTCTGGGGACTGCATTTTGGGATCCCCAGATGGGAAACCCACAATTCACTCTTGTTAAAATTGGTTGATAAGATACTGCATGAGACCAGTCCCCCATTCATATGAGAGATTTTTCCAATTTATGAGAAAATGGACATGTCCCTCGTTTATGGACTTGATCCCTCTCCTATTCTCCAATATCCCCCATATTTACCTGTAAGTTGGTATTAAATAACAACTTCACTCACTTGACAAATTTTTTTTTTTCAGAAAACAGAGCAAAAAAAAAAAAAAATCCCTGAATAAACAGTGCTATTATTCAACCCATGTGACGAATTCTCTAGAGATTCAGAGATAGACTTTACAATTCTCAAATTTGTGAACATGGCCTTTGTTCCTTTTGTCTAGAACATATTTATCTATTTTTTTCCACATACGGAACTTCTACTCATCCAATAAAACCTTCCTTGGGTATCACTTCCTTTCTAAGACTTTTCTAGACACTCTCTAACCAAAATAAATTAAACACTCTATTCTACTTCTCTAGCCTGTGCTTTCCTACACTGATGCACTTCACACAATGAACTCAACTTAAGGTCCTTACCTATTTGATATCCCTGGAAAATGGGAGGCATCTGCTTGTCTCCTCTAATGCATGGTTACCACTCAAGGGCACTTTTCATAATCCCCAGTACCAAACACAGCATCCTCACTTAACAGACATAGAATAATTGTTGATCTGAGCTGAATAGCAGATGTAGAATCATACAGAAAATAAAGTTGCTGATTTAATAGGCTTGGTTATTTGCCTTTCCCCGGGGACATCCATTTACTCCTAAGTTACTGTGGACAAAAGATTAGAAGTAAGAAGGGGAGAGAGTGCTATAAGCTGATGCACTGACAAGTGACACCCCACAGGGAAGAATGCAGGAGATTCACCAGTAAAAAGAGATAAAAAATGTGGGGCCACAGAAGGGCATGCCTGGGTGGCACCTCTGTGAGGCAGAGAAATATAATTAATTTCTGTTTAAACTATGATGGTAAGTAAGCAAGATATGGTTAAATTAGAATAAGGTATTCTATTTCAAGGCAGAGATGCTTATAGCACACTTTTAACAAAATACATAAATATAGTCTAAAATGTAAAGGAAGTTTTAATATTTAGAAAGGAAGATGCAGTTATCTAGAAGATTCACTCATTTGGAACATCTCATTATCTGATACTGTGGAATGAATAATGCATTCCTGTACATTTTCCCTGGATTCCCCCATATTCTCTCCTTTCCAACCTCTCAGTCGATCTGACTTCACAGATGAAAGTGCCTGAAGCAGAACTGGATCCACTGTGTTTGGTTTTGAATGCAGAATGAGAGGAGAAAAGATATTAATTTGGAAACGACCATCCGCTGCCTCCTTCCATCCTCTCCCGCCATTTTTTGCTCTGTGCCATCTTTACCCAGTGCCCAGGGCTATGAAGAGCTTGCCTGTTGGAAGCGAGTGTTCAAGTGACCTTTGTAGGGATGGTATGTCCTGCTGTAGCTTCCTGGGGGCTGCAGATGTTAGAGTGAAGGAGAACATGCTGAGACCTGAAATTTATGTTTTTAAACTTGAGGATGAAAGTGCCCCCTCCCCAGCTCTGCTGACAAGTATCAGTCAAATCCTGCTTTCCTTCTTTTCATGTCCAACTGCTTCCACAGCCATCAAACTGTGTTTACAAAGTTTATCTGGCTTTAATTTGAGCAAAAACACTAAGCCAAAGCTACAGAATCTTTTGCTGGTTCCCGCTTCACTCCAAAGGCAGCAGACCCTGGCACGAGCCTAGTATTTACTCTTCAACATGGAGTGAAACCGAAGCCTCTCAGGTATAGAGTGAGTCCCAAGGCAGAAGCCCAAGAGCCATTTCTGGCAAGTTGTTAACAAAGGAGTCAGAAGCCAGCTCCCTCCTGAGAAGCATGGGCACACTGATAAAGAAGAGCAGGTGACCTGGCTGAGGTTTGCTGAGAACAAGTAGGGTCCCTCACTCAGCACTGCCAGGTTCAGCTCTCAGCAGTCTGAGGGTCGGTCTTGGCCAGCAGTGCCCTTTCTCCAGGCCCAGGCTCACACTGAGTTTCATAATTCACTAGAAGTCCCACAGAGGCTAAGACTTAGCTGAGGAGTTTGCCTGGAAAAAAGGAGGATTCTGAAGTCTCTTTCCATGTCCTTATAGTACTAAGTACCAGTTTCTCTTTGATTATAGTTTCCACTAAAATTAAAAAATAAATAAAAATTAAAAGGGAAGGAGACATGGGGTACAATATTATTTTTTTTGCTTCAAACTATACAACCAAGATAGCCCTAGAGTTGAGATCTACTGTTTTTAATCTCTTAGGGAGCATTCTGTAAACTATTTCAGGGGCACCTAATAAGAACACTGTTCCTACTCTAGGACCCTCAGGGGCACACTCTGTTGAGTCCACAAAGGTCAACTGGTCCATGGAAAAATGGTACGATCAATGCATAATTTAGGCCAGCATGTCCCGTTTGAGAGGTTAGAGAGAAAACACTGGGATGTAAAGAAAAATCACATTTGAAAAATCAGTTAAACTTTTTTAAGAGAAAAACATTTCTTGCCGGTTAGGGGGAACCAGAGAATATAAGTTGATTTGCATTTATCTTGAGAGGTGGTCTGATCTCCAGAAATGCTGGGAAAACCCTCCTGGCTGGCAAATTCATGACTCCGAAGAGGAAAGAAGGGTGAAGGTGCATAAACTTCTGAAGATAAAAGGGTGAGCAGCCATGGTATTTTAGACTTCAAGGAATCATTAGAAATCACCTAGTGATCCAATCCTCTTATTTTGTAAAGGAGGAAAACGCAGAGTAGAGAGAGAAAACACGTGCTCACCTCAGTACATTTGGGCTGCTGTAACAAAACACCACAGACGAGGTGGCTTATAGACAACAGACCTTTATTTCTCCTAGTTCTGGAGGCTGAAAGTCCACGATTAGGGTTTCTTCTAAGGGAAGACTTTTTGTTGAGTCCTTATTTGTTGGGAAGGGCTCTCTGTGGTCTTCTATAAGGGCACTAATTCCATTCATGAGGCCTTCGCCCTCACAACCTAATCAACTCCTGTAGGCCTCACCCTCTAATACCATTCCTTTTGGGGGTCAGGATTTCAACCAGGAATTTGGGGAGTATACAAACATTCAGATATAGCATTGGCCAAGGTCACAGAAACCCAAGAGCATGCAGAATGCCACCTTCATTAACCAGCATCTGCGACAGAATCAAAACTTCCTAGGAGAAAAGGGAGAGATGGATCTGCTGATTCTTGCCAGCAAGACAGAATCAAAGCTGATGGACATACACCTCCCACTGTCGTTTTCTTCACCCACTGACTCTCCCTCAGCTGGCCTACTGTTCCTTGTAAACTTTGTGAAAGAACCATTATTATACCTCCATTTCCTTTCTAAAGCTACTCTGGACATTGACTTTACAAGGATTACCCTCAGCCTGGAATTTTAACCACTTGAAATCCCATGAGAAGGAGACTTCTGACTCCTTCTCACAAAATATGTGCTCACTTAGGCCTCAGTATTTCCCAGACTAAGAAAGAGTTGCTTATTTTTTGTATGAAATTGATTTTATGGAAAAGAACGTTTAAAAAATATCTTAATTCTATCCTCATTAACAGGGTATCTATGAAACTAATGGAGACTAAATAATATTGAACAAATAACACTATTTTTACCTTTTTTAATTATCTTTACAGCAGTTTATATTTAGGCGAAGTGTCAATTTGGATCCATGGGAGCCAGAAACCCATTTATATTCTGCACAAGAGGCCATGGTTGATAGTGGTGGATTCCAAGGTCTTTTTTCCTCAGTCAAGGAAAGAGAATTTTTGTATCCCACAGAAGTAAGCTAAATGGTATTTTTGAAACTAAGCTAAACAAAATTGGGATTTGGGAGCTCTCAGGCTTCTTTCTTCCTTGTTAACCCTACAGGTAATGAGAAAAGACTCAGTATTTCTAAAGGTCTTTTTAAAAAAACAGGATGTTTTCTCTGGCTGCCATGCCTCCTGCTCTGAGGAAGGGGGATGCCCATTATGACTTTTGGTGGGCTGAGCAATTAGTGGAAGAGCTTCTAAAGCCTATTTCAATCCATATCCTTTATCAAAAATCCAATTCAAAATTCAAATCTTCAAAAACCTTTTTTTTTAGTTAACCTTGCCTGATTCATGGCTCTCCTTAACGTGTGTCTGCATTCAACAAACACTAACTGAGGGCCATCCTGTATCCTAGCACTATGTCAATCACCAAGGTAAGAAATGTTGTAGATAAGGTTCAATTTCTATATTACAGTATTTTTAAGAAGATAATGGGAGAAGCACACATCATATGATACACAGTTTTGATATGTACCTGGAGAGTCAAGAAAAGTTTCACAGAAGAGGTGACACGATGGTCTTTGTGGAGGTATTTATAGATAATTCACTTTAATTTTTGTTTAATATATGAACACTTATTTCTCTTCTGATTTTTGTTGTTGTTCTTTCTCTTGGGTGGAGCAAATGAAACAAAGGGAAAACACTTACAGACCAGTAGTATTTCGTACTACTATGTGTTGGGCACACCAGTAGATAAAGAAATTTCTGTTAGGAGAGACTTATCTACTGCCAGTCTCCTTCATCCCTGAACTGATATTTTTGTTCTTGAATTCTCTCCGCTCTTCCAAATAATTAAACTCTCTTTACCTTTCCACACCTAGCTTAAATTTCCCCATTGTTCACGAAAACTTGTCTGACCATTCTGCCCCATAATTATCTCTAATTTCTCTGACTTTTTAATGGATATTAAGCCAGTAACATCAACAAGAACAACCTAAAATTGGCATCTGTGAGATAAGAGCGTGTTTAGAGGAATTGCCCAGTTCAATCCTCATGACACCTTTTGGAGTGTATACTCCTCCTTTACAGATGAAAAAAGGCGAATACAGCTAACGGTGAGTAAAAAGCTAACTATAGGTGATGCTCTAAGTCACACAGTAGTGGTGTAGCCAGAAGGTGATGTCTTGTCTTCAGATTCTTAATCCATTTTCCCCCATGATCCTGCTTGAGTGTTGTTTAATTGTTGAGTGGTCTGCTGCTTCAGCTGGATCCTTGATTTCTGTATGAGTGGTTCAGGCAAGGACAATCTTCTAGACTCTTGAAAGCCTCCCGTCTATACACCCCAGTCACCCATCACAGACCTCAGCTAGGGTGCATCCAAGGAAGTGCTCAATTCATGCTTCCAACCAATTCAGTTGCAACCAGTGATTCATATAAATGATGACTTTCATTTATATTTAGTTTGGGAGATGAGAGAGAGAGAGATAAAAACAAAAAGATAAGGGGAAAGAGAGAGGAGAAGAAACAAGGCTGGAGAAGAAGTGAGGAGGGGAGAGTAGCAAGAGGGGAGAGGAAGGGAGGGCTAGAGCAGCCTTCTCATCTCCCTCTGCCAAATCCATCTTGGGCCGTTAAATGAAGCAGGTCTGCAGAAAACCAAGACAAGTGCTGCAAGGTTATGGGTAATAATTGATGTTTTTGTGGGGCAAAGGGAAAAGGAGGGGTTGAAGATGAAAGAAGTCAGGAGGGAGATGGAAAAGTTTTCAGGGTCACAGGATACATTTATCAGAAGCTTTTAAAGAAGTGTTTAAGAGCAGCTAAGCTGTTGCTATGGAAATAGGTAAAAGCTAATCCATTATCTGCAACCTCCGGATGCCACCAGCTTGCCGCTGGGGGGCATTCTGCTTTTTATTATTATTTCTTTTTCTTTTTTCGCTTCTATTTTTCCCCCCTATCTAAACACATCACTGGAATTATGAGAAACAAATTAATAAAAGCTGAAAGAAAGGGAATTTGACTCCTTCAGAGATTATATTAACACATGAGGGAAACTTCACCCCATGTGTCAACTCGTAAGGCGAGAGGAGATTATTTCTAGAAGATAAGAAGGAAAGAAAACAACAATATACGAACACCTGGAGGGATAAATGTCCTGTTCCTCCTAGAGCCACTCTTGTCCTTGGCTGCATGTCTGAAGCTGGCGCTAAAACCCATTGAAGGCAACGTCTGTCTTCTGGTTTAAACCCAAACTGTGACCTTGATTGGAGCCATTTAAAGAGGCTTTGAAGCTTCAGGGAAGAAAGCCATTTTACAAGTATCCCTCACTTCACATTAGCTATAGGCTAATTCTGAAGCAAATTTATGCAAAGCCAGTGTCATTTCCCACAAATATACATGTTTGAAATGTAGGTTTTAATCAGTTGATTTTTATATGTGCATATTTATGGGAAATGCTAAAGATATTAATAATACCAATACACTATTATTCCATGAGCTTTTGTTCCACTCAGGCATGCCTCGTCACCATTTCCTGGGGGACGCAGATCTCTACTGCAATTTGGGATCAGTAACTGACTCTACCCAGACCCCTTTCAGAACTTGGTCTTTTTTTTTTTTTTTCCCAGTTGCCTATAAACTGATGTCTCTTAGTTATATCAAATTCATAGTAATTACCAAAAATCAAAAGCTAATATTTCTTTCCACTTACTTTAATATTTAATCATTTATTTGTCTCCTTGAGACCTGAAAGTCGATTTAGTCCCCTCCTGACTTCTTGATTGCAATAGCCAACAGGTGACCACATCTGGCAATATCCATTGTCTGAAATGATTTGTTTTCTCCATTCCTCTTTATCCACTACCATGATCTTAAGTGGGACTCTTGTCATTTGCTATCTGAACTACCACAACCACTTCCTAAATGGTTTGCCTGCAGGTCTCGAGATTTTTCTTGTCCATTCTTCATACTGTTGAGAAAGCTGCATTTATAAAATGCAAATCTGACCACTGGTCTCTGCTTCTTAAAATCCTTCACTGGCTCCTATTCTCTTTTCTTAACTCTAGGACAGTGGGACTCTTGTCCCTCTAGCCCTTGCCTACCTCAACTCATCAACTGTTCTGTTCTTGCACAAACCTTGGGTTCCAGGACGAGGTGCCCTGTTATCCCCCCTAGATAGGAGTTCCCTGATGGCAAGAGCTGTATCCTGTTTGGCTGGGTCTCTTCAGAGACTGAGATAGTGCCTGGAAAAACAGGCATTCAAGAAATGCTTGTTGATTGCCAGTAGCAAGAATTCATTACCTCACTGTGCTAATGGAAGCCATCACATAGCTTGTGCTCCAATCCACTGCGAAAATTATCCAAAGCTTCATTGCAAAATGAATTCATGCCTTTCTTAATCAGTTCTGTGAATTTATATTCTGAATCATGAGCTCGCTTAGAAAGAGACAGAACTACTAAAAACCACATGTAACTCAGTGGCCAATGACAGCATGGGGGAGTAAGGCCACGGGCAACCAAATACGTGTACTGACGCTAAAATTTGAAACAAATTATGATTCATTTTACAGCAGATTTCCCTTTCCAATTGAAATTACTGGGCTGTAGAACTACTATTCTGGTGCCCACATAGCCACATCCCCAGCGATTCTTCGGCAAAACGAAGTTACAGAACGGTCGCACTTGGATTAGACCAAACTGAAGGCTTGCAGTGTTAAAGAGAATTCTTGAAGGAGTTCCTAGTAAATGTCTTTTCCCCTAGTCATGCATGAACGTTAAGCACTGGCTGGAGAGAGTCAGAGAGGAATGTATTTGTATTTGGGTTATAATATGGGCTCTTGTTTGAGAAAAGATGATTAACACTCCAAAATGAGGGCTTGGCAACACAGGTCCCTCAAAATTAAAGAAGTGAAGTACTAGAAATTGATGTTTTCAGGGCAAGGCCTATAATTACCCAGCGCTTCTAGAGAAATGGTGGATTAAGAAAGTGGGGGCACAGAGATCTGTGCAGCACTACTTGGAAACTAGGGCTCTCAGAAAAAAAAAAAAAAAAAAGGCTAGGGTGGGAAAAAAAAAAAAAAAAAAAAATCAGAGGTATAGCCAAAAAGTGATTTTGTTGGGGTTCAGGTGGCTACAAGAAAGTGGCTCTTGACATTTTTGTGACCAAAAGGGAATCTGTAGCCCAAATTCACAAACTGTCCTTCCTAACAGTTCATAGTAACTAAAAGCAAGTTCTGGTCAGATAAGAAAAATGGAGCTAGAATTGATGGTAAAAACCAGCATTACATGCCGATACTATATCCGATTGATGTAAAGATTACTTCCAACTTGCTCTTGTCTGTTTAATAGCCTGGTGTATTTAAGGATATGATTAGGGAGAAATAATGAGGGCATGTAAGGAGGGGAAACCGTAGTCCATGAAGCAAAAACTTTTGATCTGGATGAGTACTGGCAGGAAGTTATTCAAGTAGGAGAGGTAGGAAACCTTTTGCTGGGGTTCTCATTTCATCATAGGACTAATAATTTGACTCAGGCTGAGCAAATTTAAAGAAAGTGGCTAACGCTGAACCTGGAAATAGGCAGAATGCAAATGTCATCAACAGTGGTCTCAGATACTAGAAATGTCTTCATATATACACTGGGCTCAGTGAGTAGAGACAGAGGTCCCATAACACATTAATAGGCAAGATCACCCCTTGAACCATGTTCAATGATATGCTATATCATTTGCTGCTTTTCACTAATACAGGAAGTGCCTGTCTTTCTTCCTCAGTGAAAAATAACCCTTTTTTCATTGGTTATGACTATTTTCTTATTTACGAAAATAAATGACTACATGCATTATTACTTTAAGACACCATACACCTATGAGGTATAGAATTATTACCTCCAGGCTAGAGATGAGGTTTACACAGACAGTCAGTAGCAAATTTAGGATTTGAAGCTATGGAGTTTGACCTCACAATGTGTACTTGTTAGCACTTTCTTATGTTATGGGACAACACTATATCATGATGCTTAAAGAATCTGTGTTGAATTTGTAACTGTGAATAAGAAGGAAGGGAGCATGTATGCGTGTGTGTGTGTGTTGGTGTGGTGCCATTCCCACTGACTCTGGGTTAGTTTTTGGCTCTTTCATACTTGGGCTTTTCCTTGAAAGACATTGCTTAAAGAGCAAGGGGCTTTATACTAGAGTGATGGAAATGTTTTGCAACTATAGTTGACCCTTGAACAATGAGAGTTGGGGCACCAACTCCTTCAGTCAAAAATCTCTGTATAATTTTGGACTTCCCAGCAAAAAACTTAACCTCTTATAGCCTATTGTTGGCCAACAGCCTGATGAATAACATAAATAGTTGATTAACACATATTTTGCATGTTGTATGTATTACATACTGTACTCTTACAATAGAGAAAACTATTATTAAGGAAATCATAAGAATGAGAACACACATTTATAATACTGTACTGCAGCCTGGGTGGCTCAGTTGGTTGGGCAGCTGCCTTCGGCTCGGGTCATGATCCCCGCGTTCTGGGATCGAGTCCCGCATCGGGCTCCTTGCTCAGCGGGGAGCCTGCTTCTCCCTCTGCCTCTGCCTGCCATTCTGTCTGCCTGTGCTCGCTCTCTCCCCCTCTCTCTCTCTGATAAATAAATAAAATCTTAAAAAAAAATGCAGATAAATGGGCCTGCACAGTTTAAACCTGTATTAAGAGTCAACTGTAGATAGAGATTGTGGTTGCTCAATATTGTGAATGCGTTAAAATGCCACTGAATTGATCACTTTAAAGTGATTAGCTTTATGTTACATAAATTTCATCTCTGTAAAGTATTTTTTTTAACTTACCCTCTCCAAAGTCTTTCCATAATTAGATTCCACTTGATTAAGGAGTTTTACTTTCAATGTCCACTTATCCTTTACAAAGGCAATTTGCACAAGCCATTTTTACAAGTTTATTTTAAAGCACTGAAGTGTTATTGTCACCTTTTGCATTAAGATAAAACTTGACTGATTTGTAGCTTCTAGATAGGTGAAAACTTTTTTTAGTGGAGGCTGGAGAGATGCAGGATTTACCTCCAAAATGCTAATCATAACCCAAAATGCTACAGCTTCCAGATAGCAATGACGTAGGTGAGCAAGTTTAGATGACCACATTGTGGCCAACAACTACCTTCTAAATAGGTAGATTTACAACATCAAATTCTTGAGAAGTATCAACCCACTGGTTCTGTCTATGAATGAAGAAACTGAGGTCAAGTGTTATGAAGCAACTTGGCCAAAATCACACAGAGATTTCATGATGTTCCAGGTTGTTGAAGTCAGGTCTCCTGACTGAGCTCTATCTGAGGCTTTCTTGATCTAACCATGATGTCATAGTCCTTGGTTGATAAAAATAAAGTCTCCAAGAGTCCAGATGCCCTCCCTATCTTCCGTGATTCTCTAGTGAAGTAAAGCTCTAAGCTACAGTCCTCACTACCTTGGCACTTTTGAATGGCCAAAAACTGCCGACAGCTTCTCAAAGCACATTGAGAGTCTCAATAACAGGTGCAGGGTTGGCTTTAGTGTCACCTCATAAAAGTAGGCATATTTTGATGATTCTTTTCAGACTGTCCGCTCTTTGCATGCAGAGAACTGATCTCTTATTTCTTTTGAATTTCTCCATACATCTGCTATGCAAGAAGGGCTTGGTAAATATTATTCACTGACTAACTAGTAGAGGGTTGCCACTTCAGAAGCACAGTATAAAGTGATTACTTTGAGGAAATAATCCCACTGTACCCCTCACCCATGGTTCTCTAATGAGTATGACAGGCACTTAGTAAGTAGGCTTCCTAAATGCAGTGATGTGAAGGAATTCATTTGCATTTGTCCTACGGTATTTTTTCCCCTGTGTGCATGCATTTATATATTATGTACTCCATCGTGTAAAAAAAAAAAAAAAAAAAAAAAAAAAAGTAGAAATTATGGTCTCCATGTCTGTGTTTTATGTGCCAGGTTTTACATTCTCAGGTAGCTCGGTAGATTTCACAGCCCTGGAGACTAGACAAAGACAGTGAGTGGGGCGTAGCAGATAAGTAAGCAAGCAAACAAACACATAATTCAGAGGCAAAAGACCAATCTCTACCCCAAACTCTTCCACACTTATTAATAGGGTCCTGGGCATACTACTTAATCTTGTAGAAACTCCTTCTCCATCTGTGAAAAGGAAATAATGATAGCAAATCTCACCATGTAACACTGTGGTGATATTCCAACAAGATGTATGAGGAAGTACATCAAGAATTATAGAACTATTTGTTAATAAATAATCATAACACACTTCCATAATCTGTCAGAACTTGCACCACTAAAAATCAGAAATGGAAAGGGTCACTTAGGTGTCTACCATTAAACTTTCATGCCTTGTAGAGACCTCTACAGGGTGCCTGCTCCCTTACTTAATCAGATTCTACCTCATCCCAAGTATCCCTTTTTTCTAGGCTTACAGTCAACTCTGTCTCCTTTCTCTCACTTATGCCTTAAGATCTGCTGATGACTTTAAGTAATTCCCACGCATGGACCAATTTCTGGCTACTAAATGCTCTTGAATGTGAACTTAGGAACAACGTATACTCATTCTTATTCCCAAATTTAACCTTCTCCCAACAGTTAGCTTTCACATGACTGCACTAAACTTAAGAAATTCACATGAGTAAACATCTCCAATGTCCATTAACAATACCTGCCTGGGCTGTGTAGCTGTTCAGGCCCTTACCTCAACCAGGATCTGGCTCAATACTGACTGCCAGAGTAGAATTTGGTGGTCCTCCCAAAACCACCATCGCTGTTGTGATTGACATTTCCCCAGTTATAAGAAGTCATCACTGCATTTGATTCTCTAGATATGTAGGAAACCAACATGCCTCCCACTTTTATTACTTTTATTAAATTGCCTAGACATGTTTCACTACTTTGTTTCCCATCTATATTACACGCCAGCCCCTCTCCCCCCAAAGGAAACATGTTGCTAGGCACTGCAGGTAATATGATCTGCTAGGGGAGAAATGCAAAGATAAATATGAATAATTTGGAGCAATTAACTAAAAAATCTTTTCTTTTTCTTTATTTAATTCTTCAGTGAAAAATGGGTCCAAATTCAGAAAATACTTTTGTTAATGTATAATTAAAGAAACTAGAGCTACCTATTGTAGGGTTTGAAGTTTGAATTACATTGTCTTTGTGAGCACAGCATAGACAAGGAAGGCATCTGAACTCTTATCTGTTATAAACTCTTTTCCCTCAGCATAGCTCTTTTTATAGGTGTTTGGCCTTGAATAACCCCAACAGTACATCAAGAGAAGCAGAGAGCTAGAAAATGCTAGTTGTTAATAGACCAACTCACTGGGTTAAAATGGTCCACATTACCACAGAGATGAAGAGACAATTCCTTGGAAATGTGTGAATAGTCGTAAATGAGTTATTCAATTTACATCAACAATTTTTGTTGAGGGATCATTTTGTTCCAGGAACTGTGATAATGTTGGGTGAAACAAAGGTGAGAAAGACAACCCACAAGAAAGCTTGTCTGTTACTGGACAATACAACATGCTGCATTAGCATTTTCCATTTATTGCTGTGTGAGGTGTTCTTACTGAGTTTGGCAGTGGATGCTATGGAAGCACAGTGGGGGAGAACCCAACCAACCTTGGAATGTCAGGGGAAGATGTTCTGGAAATAGCACTGTGTTTGGGTCAATGCAAAACTAAGTATTCACTACTGGGGCGAAGCGGGATTTGTGATGAAGGTCTTGGATGGGTACAGCAGCCCAAGTACTGAGACTAGAATATGCAAATGCCAGAACAAAAGAGTAGCATGGTGAGTGTATCAGCTAGAATTTGTTTGGTGGTAAGTGATTACTAGAGCAAGCTGAAGCAAAAGGAGTACATTTCAATAAGGATATAGATGGATATGATAAGTCTCAAGGGCAGAAACAGAATGGCCTCAGAAATGGAGTGGGATCAGAAACAAGAGTTCTATAGGGACTCGGGGAATTTCCTCTCTTGCCCTTTCTTGCCTCTGCTTCTCACCACATCATTCTCTTTTTCTCTAGTGGTAAAAAAAGCTTTTACTAGGGTGCCTGGGTGGCTCAGTAGGTTAAGTGTCTGACTCTTGATTTTGGCTCAGGTCATGATCTCATGGTCACAGGATCAAGCCCTGCATGGGGCTTTGCACTGGGTATGGAGCCTTGAGATTCTCACATGGACTCTCTCTCACTCAGAAACAAACAAACAAACAAACTTTTACTGCTTCTTAGCTCAGCTGGTGAAAAATTGTCACTGACAGTGGCCACTGGGTTGTCATCACCATCACCGAAAAGAGCTGAAGTATATTATAGCTCTGATTTCAAATTATTTGAGAAAAGAGGACATAAGCTTAACCTAGGTCAGGTGATACCTGCAGTCCAATAAACTATAATAGAAGGACAGAGTCCCACTGAACAAACATGATTTTCCCATGGCAACCTGTCACAGGGTAGGGTGATTGGGGAATGAGGTAGAAAGATAACCTGGTGGGTTTCCACTATAGGGAGCTACAGGTTGTCATATGTGGTTATGATGTGTATCATGAAGCTTATTATATTACTAGAGGGAATGCCAGGTCCTCAAAGCATTATAAATTATATTTAAAAGAATGCTTTTTTTAATTTTTTTTTTCCCACCCTTGAGGCAATGAGAAACTACTGTGGGGTTGAAGAGAGTGTTAGGTAGAGTTTTATTTTGTTTGTTTTGAAGTCAGATTCAGGAGCAGGTAGGATCTGATTTTTCCTTTAGAAACATAGCTCTTGCTGTATTTCAGAGGATGGGTTGGAGGCAAGTAAAAAGCTTTCTTCTAAGATGATAGTAATGGCAGGGAGGCTGGTGTTGTGTATGGTTTTATTTTGGTCCTGTATGTGGAGCCACAGGCAGAAGTCTGGAAAAATGGCAGCATAATTAGGAAGTGCAGATGAAGGTAACTCAGCAGCTAATGTAACCCATGGAAATGGAGCCCTCAGCACAGAATAAAGGAGGATCACTTCTGTTCACAGTTTCTCCCTCCTCTCTCTCTTCCTTCTTTCTTTTCTTTCTTTTTCTCTCTCTTTCTTTCTTTCTTTCTTGCTTTTTCTCTGTCTCATGTTTTGATTGATCAGGGGGAACAAAAAAACCAACTACTTTCCATTCAGCACAAAATGTATTGCATAGGTGTACAGATGCCAAGAGTTATAGATGGATATAAAAATAACAGCACGAATCAAGTAATTTCACTGCCAGGAATTTACCCTAAGGAAATAATCAGTCACATGCACAAAGTTCCTTGTGCAAGGTTGTTTATTGTCATGTTATTAAGAGAAGGAGAAAAGAAAATACCCAAACCCTAGAACCAAATTATATTTCTAGTGGTTGGGGATTGGCTAAATGAATCATCTCTATAACATAGAATACTATGCAATTGTACTGGGTTGAATAGTACCCCCCAAAATTGATGTCTATTCCAGAACCTCAGGTTATGACATTGGAAAACAAGAGTGTTTGAAGATGTACTTAAACTGGATTAGGGTGAGTCCTAATCCAATGACTTGGTGGCTTTATAAAAAGGGGGAAATGTGGACACAGGAACATGCTCAAAGAAGGAATGCCATGTGAGGACAGATCCAGCGATTGGAGTGATGTATGCCAAGAGGCCAAAGATTGACAGCAACCACTAGAAGGATACTTTCCTAGAGCTTCAAAGAGAGTATGGCCTAGCCCACACCTGTATTTCAGACTTCCAGCCTTCAAAACTGTGGGAGAATAAATTTCTGTTGTTTAAGCCTTAATATTGGGTCCTCACATGGCAGAAGGGAAAGAGGAGCTCTCTGGGGTCTCTTTTACAAGGGCACTAGTTACTTCCCAAAGGTTCCACTTTCTAATAGAAGCACATTGGGAAGTAGCCATCAACATATTAAGTTGGAGGAACATAAAGATTCAGATTATAGCACACAGATATATAGAATATCTTTAAAATTCCCAGACTGCAGTGAGATTACCAGCAAAGAAATGACAAGAAGCAGACTTCTCAGCAGCAATGGAAGACACCACTAAACAATGAGTTACTGCAATCAAAGGTTCAGGAAAGAATAACAGCCAATTTACAATTATATATCCAGGTTTAATATCATCTGGGGGGAGTGGATACAATCATTAAACATAAAAGGAATAAACAAAGTCAATGCACTTCTGCCATCTACATGGTATTATCATCATCATTATTATCCTCCAAGTCCCGAACTCCAGACCTGCCTGTGCAACTAGCTAAAGGATATCTCCAACTGCGTGTTCCACAGACACCCCAGATACTACATGTCCCTGTAACTGGAACCATGCACATGCACACACAAATACACACACACATAATAGGAATGATAGATTTTACCCACAGAGACCTTAGTCCTAAAGGATGTATTTGGTGAAGAAAACAACAACAAAAATAATGGACTGAGGTGAACGAATGGGATTTAGTAGAGGCGAGAAAAGAAACCAGTAAAATATAGGCAAATCTAAATATTGATTATAATGGTAACAATAATTTTACATTAAAATGTATGAGTCTAAACTCCCAGATAAAGAATCAACAAATTATACCTTACAGGCTGAGTCTGTCCTTCTTCAGTTTTCCTAAATAAAGTTTTACTGAAACACATCCACATTCACTCCTTTACACATTATCTATGATTATTATCATGCTATAATAGCAGAACAGAGTAGTTGCAATAGAAACTGTATGGCCTTGAAAGCCTCAAATATTTGCTCTTTGGTCCTTTATAGGAAAAGGGTGTTTATCCCTGCTCTAGATCACACTGCCATAGAGATATTTGTGGGATGATGGGAGGTGATATTTTGAAGAGACATGAATGTCATGACATGCTGATTTTCTTTAATGTTACTAGCAACTGCACATTTAACTCTGCATGCATAGGAAAATCTTGAAGGTAACCATCAAAACAATAGAAATAAAATCCATTATCTTTAAACTTGCAAATTCAAAAAAGCAGAAGAATTAAAATTTTAAAAACTTTATAAATTAGTAAAAATTCAGGAAAAAATTGGGGAAAATAACAGTAAATAGAAAATACATAATGCATTTCATGGCTATGTGTGTGTTTAATAGTATTTTAAAATCTACTGAAAGGGCTGAGAGGAAGGGATTGGGCATGGGGAAAGAGGTTAAAGGGGTTGTAATTTTTTTTTTAGTTCCCATCTTTTTCTGTAAATACTGGTTGTTTATATTGGGAAGGGACTGCTGTAAGCATAATGTCAACCACCGTCAATTCTAGGTATGGAGATCCAAGTTTTTGTTTTAAGATCATCTTTAAACTCAATTTCTCAAGATAAAACAATGACCTCAAGTAAACAGTACAGAGTAGTGTGACTGCAGTTCAGCTAGATCTACATCCCCATACACTCACACACATATATACAGCAGATCGGAAGCATGTATATCAAACGTTAGCAGCAGTACTTTCTCGGTTGCAGCATCTAAAAGACAGACCCAGCAATGAATATTCTACAAGGAAGGACCAGAAATGCCCAGATGGGTAACTTATGGGTCATTTTATTCCCTCTGAAAAATGATGGATGATATCAAGGAGCAGGACCAGAAATGCGACTCCCATCTCCCAACTCCCCAGGGCTGGACAACCCTACTGGTCCTTTGGTGAGAGGTTAGTAAATACCATTTCTGCAACTCAGATTGTAATTAATATGTAATGGGTCATATTGACTGCTTAGTAAACCTATTCAACAGGAAACCTAGGATAGAGCTCTGTTTCTTTTTAATGGTTTTTTCCCCTAAATTTCTGAGCCTAAGATATGACCACTTGGTCCCCCCCTTTTTTTAACACATAGGAAGGGACATCCTTCAGTGCATGAGCTATGTTTATGGTTATACTGATACCAGCACATAACAGGTGATCAAACAGGTTATGTTCCCCGACAGTCCAGCAGACTACTCTGTACTTGGAAGTTGGTATAAAAGGCACATTGAAAAGATGAATATGTAGCCTAATACTGGTATTTTACCCTGTCTTCTAAAAGAGAGTTTGGCTTATCGTAAAAGTTTTATGTGTACATGAATGCCTCTTGAGTTTGGATTTCTGAGCTTTTATAATGAAATACTTACTCTGGATTCCACATATAAATGCCCAGCCCACTTAGCTTCTACTGTGATGTCTCCCATGTTTGTTTACAAGTGTAATTAGAGAATCTTATTTTCCAAATTGATTTTGCTGATTTAAAAGTATAGTCTTCAACCAATTCTTTGAGTTTGCAAATCACATTCCAAGGGAAAACAACAAAACAAAACAAAACACCATAAAGCAAATCATAGCAAGAGCTTGAAGGAAAATAAAAGTGGTAAGTTCTACTAGAAGCAGAATAGTATATTACATACCTCATGAAACAAAAAATTGAAAAATAGGGAGGAAAAACAACAACAACAACAAAAACAACTCCTGATTCATTCCTAAGTCCTAAAGGTAACTGGTTTGCATTCACGAGCTTCATAACAAAAAGCTTTTGTCCACACTTGTATTCATTTGGAGGTATGACAGTTCCAAAGCTCTGGTAATGTATAAGCCATCCTTGCTGAATGTAACATATTAAACAGTTCACTAGGCTTACAATGGTTCAGAATGTTAAAAATAAAATGGTACCAGTAGCAACACCCGTCTTTGTGCCAAAGCAATACAGATGATTTTTGAATAAAGAAAACAACAGTGTTCATCTGAGCTTGCTAACAACACCCAGTGACACAGGCTGCTGTACAATACTGAATCTATCACAAACACCCATTAGGGAGCATTATCATACACAATATTACATATTCGGAAAACTGACAATTGATGCATGGCTGGGAAAAAACAAGATTGTGAAGTCACACTTGGATTTTACCCTGTGGAAATTACTCTGCAGGCTTGATTTCTGCTCCTCCCTGAATTAGCAAGTCCCCACCAGACTACACTAGAAGGAAAAGAAAAAAAGCAAAATCCTAAGTAACAAAGTTATCTGCTTATTCCTAAAAGGATAGCAACAAACCAATATCTACCGTGACCTTATCTATGCCTTTTTCTAGAGTAAACAGTAAGGGTTGAATGGGGCCTTTATTAAGCATGCAAATCTGGTCACGTAAAATAGAAATCAATGTCATGTGTGCCATCAAAGTTCCAGGTTGCATCTGTGTATCTGTCTCCCCTTCTCATCATGAGCTTCTATGCACTTGCTACTATGTGATAAGGACAGGGGTTTCTTCTACAAAGGAGTGTTTTCCTTACAACAATCAGCTACAAATTGACCTATCTCCATGACTTGGGTAGGTGAGAGTCTCAAGGCTACAAAGAGGTTAAAATGAGGTGTGTGAAGGGGTGAGGCTGGAGATAGTGAGATTAGTAGCAGATCAGGTATAATTCTCACCTGTAGTGGTGATAGATGGTTTATGAGTAAGCAGCATATAACTAGAAGTGTCTAGAAACGCCAGGCAAAAAACCCTTGACCGAATGCCCTTCCGAGGCCAGAGGCTTTACTTGCCCAGGGTCTCAGGGAGAGAGCTTCCTCTTGTCCCCCAAATCCCCGGGGCCTGAGGAATTCATCTGCACTCATCACATTAAGAGCTTTGCTCGGCACGGTGGCACACGGGGACGAGCTGTTCTGAGAAAGGCGATCACGCTCTGATAGACGGAGATGCACTGAAGAGAGTTGAGTCTCAGCAGTCTAATGGGCCCAGCGAGGCAGTAAATTTCACAGCAACTTGACACATTAATATAGAAGTACAGTCTGTTATATCAAAGGGAGATTGTCTCAGTCCTTAAGGGGAAACCAGCAATCCAAAAATGAAAAGTGCTCACTGGTGTCTTGTGAAAAATGTAGTTAACACTGAGAGCTGAAGTGCGGAAGCTCCGTGCCTTCCCCGGTTGGAGTTCTCATCAAGGGCAGCCTCTGGCCCCTCCTGGAGACCACATGTCCCACGACGACATCCACATTTCCTGGTCCAGGTCCCTGGGAATCGTGCCGTCTGTGCAGCAGAGGAGGAAAGCCAGTGCTGAAGTTCGTATTTGGTCCTGTGGGATCCTGCAGCCTCTGTCTTTCTGAAGATATGTTTTCCCCTGTGTCTTTGTCCCACCGTAGTTGCTAGGAGCACATTTCTGTATGACTCCACAGAAAACACCTTAATTATGCAATAATAAGGAGACGGTTTGATACATTACCCAATGTCTACATGACAAAATGTGATGACTCTACTACAATGATTATTATACAGACCAAATAAAACATGGGAAATATCTATGTTTAATGTCCAAGAAAAATGTAGACAATGACACCATCAGAATAGATGCAAGACTACAGATTTATAGCACTCAGGGTTGGAAAATCATATGTGAGCTGGGAACTAGTTCTGTTAGAAGAAAGATATTATTGGGGATTTTTTTTTCATTTTGCAAATTCTCTTTAGCATTGTTGTATCATTATATTCTTAAGGCATAGACTTTTAATAAACCATAGGCAAGAGGAGCTAACTTAATTTATTAACACCTTTTGCCTTTCCTGCTTAGTCATTATCTAACACTAATATTTTTAGCACACACACTTAATTTTCTTCCAAAGCTATAGCCACAGTGCAGCAGCGAGGGAAGGCATTTTATTTCTTACGCCCACAAGTCAATCACTTTTCTCTATCACTTTGCTCACTTCTCTGTACCTTAAGAAATAAACCTGACCTTCGCTTAACATAAAGTTAATTTAAGCAAGTCAATATGCACTAGGCTAGCAGAAGTGTTTGCTCCTAGGGGACCTTTCCATCATTCCATTTTATTTTGTTTTGGATTGTTTCAAATAATGCTCTAAAATGGATGTAGCACAAAGGTAAATTTTGATTGAATAATACTAGTGGGTAGGAGTCTAGGGGACCAGGGACTAGTCCAAGTAATTCTGTATCTACCTGTCTGGACTGACAACACATTTCAGGTGAGATCACTTAAAGTCTCCAAAAGAACAAGTCCTTCAGTGTGATACAGTTAGAGAGGTGACTAAGTCTGACTTGCCCAAATCGAGGAAAATGCAACTCCCCATACCAAGAATTACAAATGTTGCTTCTTACGGATGGTTATACAGGTGAAGCAATGATCCCTCCTTTACATGGTTGTGGAGTTACTCCTTTTACTATTTCTGATGTGTGTCTATTTGTTAGTATCAAAAATAAGCAAGCTTCAACAGAATTAAAGAAATCAACTGTACATACTCCATCTTGACCCTTTACCTACACATGCTTTTAGTCCAGGCAAATGCAGAGTATCTAGTCAGATCACAAAGACTGGAGGCTACCCCTCCTCTGGGTTTTGTCTTATGTCTGATAATGTATGAAGTTGACATGACATGTATGAAGATGACAATCGCCCAGAGGGAGAACTCTATCTCACCCATTCTTTTCACACATAGGTACCAAATTTATTTTGAAACATGAATTATTTTTGTTGGCCTCTGATAACGAACAGTGGGGGTGGGGGCAGAAAACTGAAGCAGTGGAGGGAGGCTCAGCTCCTACTCCTGTCCTCACCACCCCTTTAACCTGCACAGGGACTTGGTGAATTCCAGAGATCACTTATGAATAATCCTAACTACACAGAGAATTGAACTTAGTCGCATAGTCCTTTTTGTCTTTTTGATGGAAGACTAGAATCAATGGCTATTGGAAGAAACTGAAAAATGGAGCTACCTCTGATGGACTGAGGTCAGGTCCAGGGCTGCACATGGCACTGGGAGATCCCCTGAAACCCCAGTGTATTATCTCAAAGGAAAGGAACACATGTCACAAGCTGGTACCATAATGGCTGAAAAATTCCAGATTTTCTTACACCCATGCTGAGGGCCACTCTGTCCCCAATCCTGGAAACCTGAGTGTAGCTGTAAGTAGTCACTCCACAAACTGCAGCTATGAGTGAAACAAACTGGTCTCAGGTTCAGCAGGCATAAATCACCCAATACTCCCGTGCCCTGGCAGAGTTGTCTAGGTGTGAACAAAATGAAAAGAAATGATATGACAACTATGTCTACATACGTGTGTGTGAGAATGTGTGTTTTTATGTGTGTAAAAGCGAGAGTTTGAGAAAGAAAGAGAAAGACACTATAGGCAAAAGCCAAAAAATTCTATTACTGGGAAGGAGAATACTTTTCCTATAATTTCTACTATAGAACAGCCTAAAAAGAATGTTCATTCAATGAAATAGAAGCTCTTACCAACATAATGACATTAAAAAGATTTACAGACCTAAGTAAACAAGCTGAAGACCGAACAACACAACTGCAGAAAATATATAAGAATGATCAGGAAATAGAATAAGCAGTGCTAAAAATAAAAATTCCAGCACAGCAGAAAGGTCGAGCTAATCCCAGTCTTACAAACAGCAGTGGCAACAAAAATAAATAGATTAAAGGAGTTGGAAAAGCAGTAATACATATGGGAGGCAGGCAATGATATCTATAGTAAGGCTAATTCGGGCTCCAGGAATATTCAAGTAAACAAATGAAACAGAAGATGTTTTAAAAAGATTAAAGACAAGAAAATTTTCACCAAAATGAAGGAAAAATTGAATCTAAATATTAGAAGATGATACGGGGTTCCAGAAAATTTTAATATGGAGTAGTCAATACTGAGACATACTTCTCACTTAAGCCAGTGAAATTTAAAGATAGGAAAGTAATTGTTTAGGGGCACCTAGGTGGCTCAGCCAGTTAACTGTCTGGCTTTGGCTCAGGCCATGATCTCAGTCCTGGGATCTAGCCTTGCCTTTGGCTCATGGCTCAGCGGGGAATCTGCTTGTCTCTCTGCCCCTGCTCCACACTCATGCTCTTGTGTGCTCTCTCTGTCTCTCTTTCTCTCCCTCAAATAAATAAATTAGATCTTTAAAAAAGAAAAAGGGAAAAAAAAAGGCCCCTAGCCCTTAGTCACTAAGGCAGCAAAACAAATTGCCTACAAAAGGGAAATACCTACTCACTTCAGACTTTTTCCATAGCAATAGTCAATACAAAAGACAGTGGGGAATGTCTTTACAGTTTTAAAAGAAAGTATATTTGACCCCAAATTATTATAATTAGCCTGGTTCTTGTGATTCACCTATAAACTATCATAGAAGCATTTTTAGACAGGAAAAAACCTAGGGAATGTAGGATCTATGAATGCTCATGTGCAGGGAAGATCCTTACATGATAATAAAATTCAGTGAATTAATTCATAAATCAAAATAAATAGCTCAGCAATGGAGAAGACATGATAAAAAACAGAATGTTAAGATATGGCTATTTCATATAACTATGGGAAATCATGGCTACAAAACAAATAAGTGTATATATTGCTGAACATATAAACATAATTAACAGATACCAAGTGGTGGCCAGGGGGAAGATGGTAAATATGATAGTATCCTCACCTTCATTGGAAGGAGTCAATTTATATGGCCTAAATATAAAACATTTTTCTTTTTTTATGATTTAATTTATTTATTGAGAGAGAGAGAGCACGTGCACACCAGCAGGAAAGGGACAGAGCAAGAGGGAGAAGCAGGCTCCCCACTGAGCAGGGAGCCCAATGTAGGCTTTGACCCCTTGAACAAGAAGTGGAAAGAAATAAACTTAGATACAATGAAGTTCAACTTCTTAATGATTTTCATAATCATATCTCCTTAACAGTAGAGGGTAATTTAAGAACTAATACATTTACTTGAAGGTCAACTGTTTCTTCATTGGCACTTATCACTTCTTCCTTCCTTTCTTTCTTTCTTTCTTTCTTTCTTTCTTTCTTTCTTTCTTTTAAATAAATTCAAAGGGGAAGTACATCAACACTTTAAAAAAATAAAATATGGTTTCAATTCTCTAAAGAATAGTAATCCATTAATGTATGTAGCTGACTTCTGTTTATGTGCCTATGTTGCTCTCTGTAGACCAGGGATAACTGCATGAAATATGGTTACAGAACTGGCCTCATTGGATAACAGTGAAGATCAGATCTCAAAATAATGATGGAGAGATGATAGGGCGCCCAAATAAAAGAAGCCAGGCAACAGTGAATAAAGCCAGGCAACAGCGAATAATTGTCGAAAGACAAATGGGAGGGGCGCAGTCAGTTAAAGCGTTTGCCTCTAGCTCAGGTCATGACTCCAGGATCCTGGGATCAAACCCCCTGTTAAGCTCCCTGTTCAGTGGGGAATCTGCTTTTTCCTCTCCCTCTGCTACTTCCCCTGCTTGTGCTCTCTCTCTCTCTCTCTTTCTCTGAAATAAACAAACAAATAAAAAAAAAAAGACAAATGGGAGCAGTTATCACAATAAGTGACAAGATTTAAGTGGCAACAAGGGGGAGGGGGCCCGATTTTCCAAGAGCTATAGAGATGTGGGCTAAAACATGATGTTTCTAGAGGCACAAGTAAAGATGTCTTTGCTTAATTTGTGCAATTAAAGAAATGAAGTACAGATGATCAGGAGTCTCAAGACGGTTACCATGATAAAAAAATCACTATCTTTTACCCAGATTGTGGAACTTAAATGGTTTTCAGACTCATAACCCACTGAAGGAAAGAGATCTGGTTTTCCATGAGAAAGAACCCTGCAATGTGTTGGTAAGTATACTCAGTGGTTATTCCCTCAGGGAATAACCCTAAAGGGACTTAGAGCCATTTGTTCAGACATCAAAGCATTTGGAAAAAAGTGAATTGTTGGACATAGGGTCTGAATCAACAAGGATACTCAGGATCCAAATCACCATTGGGCCTGCCTCCTAGAATGGAAGTTTAGGGAGGACAAATGGCCTCCTTATCCTATGTCCAGCTGAGTAGTTGCACTGCATCCAGGCCCAAGTGTGTAATAGGATGAACAACTGGTGTCTGGTAGAATCCTTGCTTTGGTTCTTTAACCTATTAAGAGCTATCATAGAATAGTCCACGTTAGAATCTCCATCCCTGCCCATCCCTGCCAATTCCATTCAAAATAGGAGGTAGAAAACAGAGCTGCATCCCAGGTACTAACAAGAGGACTCAATTTCAGAGATTAAAGAATATATGAATGTTTTCTGTCACATCCCCATGTACTCCAGGAACTTTCCTTTACAAGAGTCAGATGGATCACAGCAGATTACAGTGGACAGCCCACAAAATTAACCAAGTAGTAATCTCCATCCCAGCTGCTATGCCAGATATGGTATCTTTGCTACAGCAGATTAAAACAGACTGTGGGGCTTAGTGTGTGGCCAGTGATCTAGTGAATTCATTATTTTCCTTTCCTATAGAAAGGAGAATCGGAACATTTTGTATTTTTGTGGGATAAGCAACAGTATGCATGTATGGATTTCCCCTGGTCTATGCTAAGCCCCTGACATATTCGGAAGGGTCTTGGACTGCCTGGACATAGTGTAGAGTATCACATTCCCATCCACTAGATCATTCACAACATGTTCAAGGAGTGGCAAGTGTTTTGGAGATCCTGGTAAGATGCATTTTCTCCACAAAGAAGAAATAAGCCCTGCAAATAATTGGAGGTTTACAACATTGCTGATTTTTAAAAAAAACTTGGTAGTCTGGGACATGCTGGAAAACATCTAAAACGTAAGTGACGAATTATTGCATTTCATACTTCTTACCACCAGAAAAGAAGCACAAGGGTTGGGAGCCCTGTGTAGGTTCCGGAAGCAGTATATTTGGCACTTCGTCATACTGATCTGATTCATTTACTGAGTGACATGGAACGCTGCCAGCTTTGGCTGAGGCCCAGACTAGAAGGGTGTTCTGTGACAAGTTCAGGCTATAGTGCATGCACCAAGAGACCAAAGGGTCCTATGGTACTGGAGTTATCTAACATGAGGAATGACAATGTGAAGCTTATGGCAAGCCCCAATAGAAGAATCACCACAAAGACATTTAGAGTTTTGGAAAAGACCATGCCATCTCTAACACAAAATTATGCACCATTCACAAAGCAACTTTCATGAATGCTGTTTGGCCCTGAAAGAGACAGACCATCTGCCCATAGGACAACAAAGGCCATGTTTTCAGAGCTGTCCATTATGATCTGAGTTCTGTAGACACACCAAGTCATAAGGTTGGGTGGTCTAACAGCAATCCATCGTAAGACAGGCAAGATCACACCTACAGTCAGGTGGCTCAGAGTCATCACTTTTGCAATTGTGTCTGTCCCTTAGCTCACACCAATGGTTCTGAGGAGGTGACAAGCTACAGGAGGAAGACAAAGGATTGCCATGGTTCATGGATGAATCCAAATATTTGATCCACTGATGGGGACCCTGAACAATGCTGTTTTGAGCCAGAGTACTCACTTTATGACAAAGGTAGTACAGCCATGGGCGTAGGATTGTGGGAATCCTATCATTCCATCACACACTTTACTGAAGCTCTCCATCTAACAGAATTGTGGATGACTTCTTAAAATTGCAACTTAAGTATCAACTTGGTGATCATACTCTTGTAATATTATAAGAATATCATTGTATGTGGTTGGTTTATCAAAAGATGGAATACATGGGTACAGAAACCAAGGAGTAGAAGTAAGAGTGACCCTGCTTACCATCACCCAGTGAGCCACTTGAAAAACCAGTTCTTCCCATTGTTATAACTTTAGGTGTATAGAGGTGTACAGGTCCTTATTCTTGGAGGCAGAGTGCTTCCATCTGAGAATGCAAGAGTCCCACTATGGTTTCCACCAGATCATGTCATGGATCTTCATGCCAGGAGATCAGTAAATAAGAATAGAAGTAATAGTAAATAAGTAAAGAAGTAAATAAGAATAGATGTCCACTGGGACATCTCTTAGAGCTTTATGTCCTATTTTAATGGTAGATGGGCAACGACAGCAACCACAGCCTAAGAAGGTTATAGACACCAGGGTTTGGACCCTTTCTTGAGGTTCCAGGTCATCCTACAAATCCGAGTGTCTGAACCAGAAGATGTGTTGGCTGAAATGGGAAGAATCTAAATGAGTGTTGGCAGAGGGGAATAATGGGTATCAATTACAACCTCATATTACTAGAGCAGTGCCAGTTCAAGTCCATCCCTTTTACCCAGGAAACAAAAGCCACCAAAAACCTGCAATAGCTATCCCCGGTGTATGATATTATTCTAAGAAGCGAGTAGATAATTACAGCACAAGGGTGGGTCCTCTTATTCTGCCCCATTCCCCTCTTTAAGGCTGATGCACCTCTCACTTAACTACTAGGAGTACCTACTGGGGGAGCTCACTGGAGGGCAGCTCAGACCTGAGTCCCTCACTGGGAAATGCCATCAGATGTGGCCTGCTGGACCTAAGACTGGGCCACTCAAGAGAGAGCCCATGGCCAATAGCTAGCTGATTCAGGAAAACGAAGTTCTTACCACAGATTGACTGTGGCCTCACTGGCAGCAAAAGCGTAGATCAGCTCTCTTCCTGCCCAATCCTGTCTTACAACTTTATTGATGTATCTCCCAAAAATATTCCCCAATTAACCCTCTGCACGCAACCCCCTCTCAAATTCTATTTCCAAGCAGCAGAATCTAAGATAATCACCCAGGCCTCTGCATAACTGCAATGCAGAGCTGAGGCATAAATGTTCATTATGTTAAGCCACTAAAATTTAGGAGCTGTTTGTTAGCACAACCTAACTTGATATGCCTTTTGTCCACAATGAAGTACATCTGTAGACCCTGACAGTGAATATGACCCCTAAGAGCTATCAAAATTAGGTAATAAAATATAGGCTAAAGTGTATGCAGTCCATACACTTTCCTGGGCCTTCTAGGTTTTAAAACCATCCAGACCAGAATGCACAGAACCTACTGTTTTGTACTCCAAGCTCCAAATCTCCTCTACACTTTGTATCCCCACCCCAAGAGCACTTCAATAAAGAACAGATTTGTATTGGCCCTCAGTTTGCACGGAGATGTATAAAAAAGTGGCCAGCTGGGGCACCTGGGTGGCTCAGTGGGTTAAAGCCTCTGCCTTCAGTTCAGGTCATGATATCAGAGTCCTGGGATTGAGCCCCACATCGAGCTCTCTGCTTGGTGGGGACCTTGCTTCCCTTCCTCTCTCTCTGCCTGCCTCTCTGCCTACTTGTGATCTCTCTTTATCAAATAAACAAATAAAATCTTAAAAAAAAAAAAGTGGCCAGCTGAACTTCTCTATTATTTTTGAATCCAACAAATATTTTTTTATTATTAATTTTGTGATCAACACTGGGCTAGATATTGGCTAATTAACTGTGTTCTGTTCTGGAAGAAATAAACAAGTGCACGAGTAGTAGGGAATGAACGAGTGAGAAATTTCAGATTCCAGTAATTGCTACAATGGAAAAGATATTAAAAAAACAGGTTGTTGTTCAAACTTTATTTTTTCTTGACCCAAATCTATTCATCTTTTTAAAAAATTTCTGATTGACTTTCTATCTTTCTCTAAGCTACTCCAAATATTTTTCAAATGGACATAGGTGAATGAATGAATGGGTGAGTGGATATTCCTAAGGCTAAAGCAAAAGAGCCTCTCTCCAGACAATGTCCACACCATACAGCAGGGAGGCAAGGGAGAGGAGTGAACACTCTCATGTAAGGCAGACTGCTGAACCTTCTATTGTTTTTATTTTGGTAATAACCATAACAAGAACCACAGCAATCATCATCTGTCAGTACCCCTAACTTCCCAGGCAATGAGAAAAATGCTTTACATGGCGTGTCTCATTTCAACTCAACGGCGATCCCATGAGATAGCTGAAATTCATATTTTACAGTTGAAGAAAAACAGCCCAGGAAGCTGACAGCACTGAGATGGAACCTGGTTTCTCCTGCCTGCAAAGTTCTGCTCTTAAGCACGCCTCTACATGAATTAGCCAGATGGCAGCTGTGTGTCTGCTGCTTCCCCTGCACACGCGGTCCCAGTGCAGACAATAGAGCAGCTGACTGCTGGCCAGGGCCAGGGTGTGGTCACTGACCAAGACAGCATACTCTTTGTGTGATCTGCTGGTGGGATGCCCTTTCCTCCACTCTGGTTTCCTTGGTAATTCATCTGACAGCTTGCTGAACACTAAACACACTTAAAAAAAATTCTTTTTTTAAGTTTATAAGGCTAAGGTAATTATCTCAATGCTCTCCGTAATTCTCTGAAAGAACCAATATCTCCCAGAAACCCTTAAAAAACAACCTATTTAAAACCAATTTCCCTTAGATCAGAGATTGCCTGCATTTCTCCTCCCTTCCCTCTTCTCTCCTATTCAGATTTGCACAAAGCAAGATTGTTGATCAGTAGGAATCCATCTCTTCCTGCCAGTTATCCCTGATCTGGGGTTATACAATCTCCTGTTGTTGGTTCCATAATCATTTCCACAGTGACTCAAAGGGGTGTATTTGGGAAGTGGGGAGGAGTGGTAACAGGACAGGTGTTTCGGAGAGATCCAGGTCCTTCAGGCAGGTAATTCTCTTAATCCCAAAGTGTAGGAGTCCAGACACGAAATCATTCTCTCTCCTTTTTGAGAAATGTATTTCATATACCGAGTGGTTCTTAAATTAAACGCTGAAAAATCTGCTTCATTACGTGTAGAGTAGAAGAGGACCTGCACTTTGTACCTTTTATGTTTGACCTTTCCATCAATTTCCTTTAGCAATATTAAGCACCTGATCTTCAAGTTCTAAAAGAGGTTTGATGCATCGCATCGCGGTCTGATGATCTAATCACAGGATTAGGGAGTTTGCCACTCTGAATTTTAATTTCCCACTGTGCTGAGGGATTTCCACACCTCCTCGAACAGTTAGTGCATCTTTAAAATGGGAACAGTGAGGATCATGTCTCTATGGGTATAAGTGGGGATTAATTACTTCAAATATATAAGGTGCTACAATAACTGGGAGGTGTTATCTTCTGTATTATCAGGAAAATAAAAGGGAATATCGCTCCTGTATTTCCAAGTTATGTTAGCACACATACATTTCACCAGAGACATTTATGTGTTCATGTGTGTATAAAGATAGAAAAAAAGATAGATGGGCAAACAGATTGATATTATATAGTGCGGGATAAAGCTGTGCAGAACTCTGTGGCATAGCAATCAAATGTGATATACTCAGGTGGGGAACAGGCAGTCAGAGGAGATGAACACTTGAAGAAAAAATACAGATTCTGTTTCTAGGCAAGTATCCTTAATAGTAAAAAATGAGAGAGTAGAAATACAGAAAATGTGTGTTCTATAAACAGAGTTGTTCCCAAATAGAAAGCTATACAAGGACCAATATCAACTCATCAAGCTAAAGTAAGAGCAAAGCCTCGCTCTGTGCTTTGTCTACATAAGGGATATGTTCCAAATGCGGCAGGAGCCATAAGCTGCTTTTAATAACGTGCATTTTCTTTGGGCACATTAGCACACACGTGTGGAGGCATCATGAGAGCTGGAAAGCCACCTGGATCAGTGCATTGCTGCACAGTGGGGACTGGGGGAGGGGAAGCAGCAGGCAAGAACCCAGAGGGAGGGAAAATAAAAAGTAAAAAAAAAAAAACAAAACAAAAACAGCCCAGGATGAGCCATAGGTCTGGCTGGCTTTGGGAGAGAATACAGAGAAGTAAAGGTATCTGAGTTACCCTTTGTGTATGAGAGACACAACAGAGGGTTGAGGGGTCTACCCTGTTGGAACACTTTTTATGGGAAAGGCTCAGGCCATGCAGAGGCTCTGAGCTACCTGATATATAGAAACTGTAGTTTTCCCTCAGTTGGAGAGTCAATGAATCCTTAACTTCCTGAGCATCCTGATAGCAAGAGCCGTGCATGGCTGGCTGGACATCTTGGGACCCTACCCCATGATCCCCATGATGTGCTTTAATGAAACTTTCTAGATACAGCCTGGATTTCTAGACCAGAGCTTCCTCTGTGCCACACAACAGCCTATATTCATTGTGTGGTCCTCAAAACAAAGGAGTTGTCCAGAAAGGACAAAAGACCCAGGGAAGACTGACCCAAATCAAACATCATTAATGACAGGCCACTTGGCCCAAGAGCTAGTAATTCTGATGTGCCTGACATATAGTAGGCATACAAAATATGTGCTCATTTATTTATCTAATTGTTATTAATGACCTGTTCTCTTGTAGGTGCTGGGCATACTGCAATAAACAGAACATAGTGTTTCTCTTTGAGGAGATAACCTGCTCATGTTTGTGTTTTTTGTTTTGTTTTGTTTTGTTTTCTGGAGAATGGGAGATGGACAGGGAGCACATGAATAAATACATAAAAACAACAATAATTTTAGATAGTTACAGAGCAATTAAGAAAGTAAAAGAGTCTAAGAGAGCATGATTTATCTGAAGGCTAGCTGGGAGAGTCAGGAAAGGGTCTCTAGGAAGAAGTGGCATTAGGTAAAACCCGTAAGAAGGTCTGGGAGAAGTTCATTCCAGGAAGGGTGAAGAGCAATTTCAACAGCCCTGCTGAGGGAAAGAGCTTGGTGGGTTTAAGGACCAGTGAGAATATCAGCCTGGCTGGTGAGAAGAATGGTGGAGGAGAGCAGTCAGAAACAAAGTGGTAGAACAGCAGGAGCAGATCAGTCAGTAGCTTAGAGACAGTAGCAGGGACGTGGCATTTCATTTCAAGTGCAATAAGACCATATTAAGGCTTTACTCTGCCAAGTCATCCTGCCTGGTTCATAGTTAAAGTAAGCTGCTTGCAGGGCAAGGGATGGAGTATTGAGTCCAGGCAAGGAAACCTGTAGAGAACCAGAGGACAGACTGGAGACTGCTTGGGTTGGTCAAGGGAGAGATGGACCTGGGTGAGAGGTGGTAGAATTTGAGATAAAGTTTAGAGGTATAGGCTCAGGGCCAACAACTGATCTGGTGTTGGGGTTTGGGACTGGGAGAAGAGAGTCGAGATGACTCCTAGGATTAGTTGAACAAAGAATGAATTAATTATTTAACTATTCAAATAAATAATTGATTCACTAACACTGCTTGCCTGGAACCATGCAAAATCAATTCTAGGAGAAAGAAAGCTTTATTAGATTAGGAGGGAAAAAATGACGATAACAATAGTTAACATTGTAAGAGGATTTGCCAGTGCTAAACACTGTGCCAAGTGTATAAATACATTGTCTCATCTAATTTTCTCATAACAGTAATGAAGAAGGTTGTATGTCACTCCACTTCTGCAAGAGGTTAATGAACTTTACTAATGCTACACAAGTAGTAAGCAGGAGAGCAAGGATAGATGTCCCCAACCTGGATACCTAACCATGATTCTAGAGTCTCCAACCAGTAAGTCCACACAGCTGCTGACTATCCAGATGGTGATATGAGCAAATGCATACTCTGCTAAAATTTAATATTTGTTTTTTTACCTTTGACACAAAAAGTGTATTAAAAGAGGCAAAGCATAAATCATGAGGGCTCAAATACATGAAAGTTAATTAATATATTGAGATAACATTTTTCACACTGATTTAGTCAGAAGATTTTTGGTAATACCATCCCCTCTTGGCACAGATACGGGGATATTACACCGGTCCTATGATACTGGTAATTACTATACTTCTTAAGAAATATATGCATAAGAGGAAAGGCGGAAGAGATCATAGCAAACAGTAGTAGTTGTAATAGGGTAATGAGATGACTGGGTAATGATATTTGTATTTTTAAAAATATATTAAGATATGTTTTCAAAATTTAAAAAGTTAACATTTTATAAGATACTTTCATAAGAATTTTCATATCCATAAATTTCCTATTCAAAAAATGTCTTTGTCAAATCATGAGGATCCTACTTCTTTCAGGAAAGCTAATGAATATAAGATGTGGGATAGATACCACCTAGCCAAGACCAGGAAAAAATAATGTAAACTTCCAAAGGGATGGGCTGATTTGACTTGAGAGATTCTGTTAATTCTGGGTGAATGTCAAGTTATATCACCAAGTTCAGAAAAGCTGTAAAAGTCTAAGCTGGTTGACTCTGAAGAAAAGAATGCACAGTCTGAGCATCATGAACTAACACTCATTTCAGAAGCATATCTACATATCTTCCAAGAGGGTATTGTATTTAATCAAGTGACGGGGATCATAAAAAGAATTGTCCTTATTACTATCCGTCACCATGTCATCTCAAAGACACCAATGACTAGACAAACCTCATAAAATAAATCTCAGGTGCCTGGATGGCTCAGTTGATTAAAAGTCTGCCTGCAGCTCAGGTCATGATCTCAGGGTCTCCAGATGGAGCCCCACATCAGGCTTACTGTTCAGTGGGGGGCCTTCTTCTCCCTTTGTGCTCTCCCCCACTTCTCTCTCTTTCTCTCAAATAAATAAAGTCTTAAAAAAAAAAAAAAAAAACCTTAACACAAAAAAATAGCTCTATGAATTTTTGAACTATTCCACATACGAACAATGTGACCTTTGTATGAATGTCAATCACTACAATTAATACATCATGTGACCTTTGTATGAATGTCAATCACTACAATTAATACATCACTCTCGCAATCATCTGCTTCTTCCCTCCTGAGAGTTATCCTACAAAAACAGGTCCCATAACTTTTACTTTTATCACCCACTACCTAGCACAGTGCATGGCTCTTGGGAAGCTGAACATAAATATTTGCTGAATAAATGAATGAATCAATCAATCAATCTAGTCCAAGCACTCATTCTACAGTTAAACCTAAGTTCACACTGCTAGTTAACGGCACTGGCAGGACCACATGTGATGTTCTTATCTCTCAAATTTCCCAACCCCTAGTTTATAGCAGCTGTTATATCTATCTCAAGACATGTATGCATAACAGAAAATGAAATCAAAATTGAAAAAAATTTACTTGAAATCATTGGGATAAATGTTGGCCGGCATTAGAAAATACCATTTTCAATATATATAATCGGAGTTTCATTTCTTAGCAAACCAAAGGACTGTTGTTGGTAATGGATTCTATTTGCAGCCTGTGCTGTGGTTTGAAGGAGGGTTGGAAAAGAAGACTGCATCAGGAAACAGGAGGAGGAGGTGGGGAGGAAGGAGAAAAGCATATTGAGAACATGATCCAGGGAGAGGAGGATTTTAAAAAGTAAATTAAAAAATATAGCACGTTGTGCAAGGAATAATATTTCTACAAAAATGATAGTGAAATGGAATGGGGCCCAGCTACACATAATAAATGTGTCCCCATCCTGTTACATGAAAATCTGTGGGCAAGTTATTAACAAGCAGATGGTTCTCTCTAACACCTGTCTATATCACAACACTTTTACTTCTCTCTCTCTCTCTCTCTTTTTTTCTTTTTTTGTTGAATTGCAGGTTTCCATTAATGAAAAGTCTGAAGACTCTGAAACCCATTTTAGCTCTGGGAGTTGCCTACAGACAAGCAACTACAGCATTTAAAAGGAAAAGGCATTTGGGGGAGATGGGGTATGAGCTTATTGCATGGACTCCACAGAATTCTCTGAACCCCATAGAATTAGGACCTGTGCATCCAGAATAAAATTGAAATTTTCTTCCATGATATTTAAAGGTCTTGGAAGAAATCAGCACTAGCACTTAGGCTGTTAAGGCTCTGAACATCAATAGGACAGACTAGAGGAATCAGCCATGGAATATTGGCATGGCTTGCGTTCTTGGGCTATGCTTACCCTGTGTTTGTGTTGTTTCTCCCAGGGAATAACAAAGGTTGGATCAGCTAAGAGCCTTGGATAGCATATGCATCGTTCGATTTGTCTGAGAATCAAATATAGCTTTTCCTTACAGATATTTGCCCTCCACTGTTTTTGGTTAGAATTTCAATAAGTAGGTGGTACAGTGTTATAATTAAGAGAAGTGGCTTTGGAATCATTTAAACCTGGATATAGTCCTGACTCAATCAGTTGGCTGCGTGACAATGGAGCAGGTGATTTAACCTCCCAAAGACTCTATTTACATATATGTAACATCAGCATAATAATATCCTGCCCACAGTTTTCATGCAGATTAAATGAGAAAATAATTAAAAGTGCTTATCACCGTGCCTAACACATAGTTAAGTAATCAGTAACTTCTGGGCATGATGATGATGATGATGATGCTTGGACAAAGTGTCATTTGTAAAAATGCCTAGAAGACTAGGTAGTTTTGAATAGATGTATGTCTGCCTCTCTCTGCCTTTCTTTCTTTGTGTCTCTCCCTTCCTTCTGTTTCTTCTTTAACAAATACCACCGGTTCAAGTTCTGCTGGTTTATTCTTAAATAAAACCTAGTCTAGGACAGCAAGCCATCTCATAACAGTAAGAAAGCAACCCGAAAGAGACAAAATGACAAGGAAGCCGAGTGACTGCATATACCCATCTGCTCCTGCTGTCTTCAAGGGGCGGAGTAAACACCTCTAAGGGTCAAAGCTGTATGTGTTGGTGAGATATGTGAGTCAGGTCATTTACTACATATCCAGGAGGTGAGGAAGAAGTTGTCTTGCGTCTGTGATTAGCAGATGTGTCACCCACACTGAACAGGGCTCCTAAGTCTAGGGGAAACTCTTTCCTTTACTCCGGAGTCCTAAGCACCATACCCATCTTCCCCAAACTCTGTGGAAATGGCATTTGGCATGAGAAGTATAACAAAATGAACCCACAGGAATTGGCTTCCCATTAAAATAGCTGTGCTGTAAATGGAATAGATTGCTTCAGAGGAATAGCAAGCTGCCCTCCCTCCACCCAGGTAGCAGAGCCGCAGCTGGCACTTCTGCTCACACAGATGTCTCGGGTACACCCCTTCGAATGGCTTGAACTTCAGTAGCTACATCACGCCCCCTCCCCTCCACGCCACCTCTGCTCCTTCTCTCTGATACAGAACCTATGTAGACAGCATTTAGCATTTATGGCAGCGCCATCCTTTTGGCTAAATATAGAACACAAGCAATGTCTACTCAAAGTGTTTGATAATATATAAAATCAAAGAAAGAACCGATATGCCATTTAGTCTGTGAAGTCTAACCTGTTATTCCTTCTATTCTTCTAGTAACTTTTCCCCAGCCACCCTCACTTTCAAACAGCTTGATTTAGACTTCTTATTACGATTTCTTTTCATAACATGCCATATGCAAAGATATTTAATAACAGAGGCACTTTTTTATTGTTGAATATGAATAAAGCTGAAATAAAAAAAGGATGACATCGAGGTACTTAAAAGAGACTATATTTAACCTATCTGGAAGGGCTTTCAACATATGGCTCACATACCTCTGTTTGCCCCAGGATGATTCCAGGGCTCCTACTGGCCTCATATGCTTGGTTTCTTCCTGCTAACAAGCTTCAGAATAGCCCCAAACTTTATCAGAACCAAGACAAAGAGAAGAAAAGATCACATTCCAATCAGGGCTTTGAGCTCCTAAGGGGTTTTGTGGTTAATTTTGACACTTTTAAAATAAATAATTAAGAATGAAGGCTGAGGGACGCCTGGGTGGCTCAGAGGGTTAAGCCTCTGCCTTCAGCTCAGGTCATGGTCTCAGGGTCCTGGGATCAAGCCCAGCATCGGGCTCTCTGCTCAGTAGGGAGCCTGCTTCCCCCTTTCTCTCTGCCTTCTTGTGATCTCTCTCTCTCTGTCAAATAAATAAATAAAATCTTAAAAAAAAAAAAAAGAATGAGGGCTGCAAAGTGTGAGGTTTACATAGAACACTGTAACAACAGAGAAGGGAAATGCTGTAAGAAGCTGAATGTATATGAAGTAGAGCCTGGCCACAGTGAATCACACAGAAAGGATGTCTTCACAGCTGCAGAATTTTTGAGTTTGTATATATAAGATACAACATAATTGGATAAAACAAATATAACACAAATATACTTTATATATAGGCACATGTGTGTTTTATTTAGCATGTTAAGTATATACATTTTAATGTTGCAACATTTCTTTTATTCCATTCATTTGCCATGAGGTTTTGTTTGCTTGTTTTAATAGTATACTCAAATTTTTACCCGGAATATCTTCTTGTTTTTTACCACTTTCCTTACTTCTCTTACTTTTTTTCAGACCAAGCTTAAAGGTCCTATCCTCCATGAAGCTTGCTCCCGTAAATCGCATACATTCATGATTTTTCCCATTCTCTTATTCAATAAGGAGTCCTTAAACATATACCAGGTATCAGGAATTGTGCCAGGTGCTTGGAGACCCAGGAGTGGAGAAGATCCTATCATCTTCTCTGCCCATGTGGAATGAATACACAGGCTAGCTCACTTCTCCCCCATGTCACTGGTGCCAACCTCTTTTTATGATACTTATCACTTTTTACTGTCATTTTTAGTGTGTGTTTATTCTACCTACTAGCCAATCGATTTCTTGATGCGTGGAACAGCTTTTCAAAAATTATCCCTGCATTCTAATCCTTGAGTGCTATCCAGAACATAGTAGGTCTCAATGAATTTGTTGAAATAGAATAAATTTTTTTTTAAAAAGCTGAGGCATGGGAGGCATGTAGAAGCTCAATATTTCTGACTATTAAAATAACTTCCCAGCACACTATTTCTATGAACATGAAATTGAATATATAACTAATAGTCACCATGAAAACAAGTATCAACACATTTTATTTAAGAAAAAAAAATTCCCTCTCATTTTAGCTCTAAGCAGTGCTTAGGAAATTTCATCAACACATTGTAATATTAATCAAGAATAAGTTGGTACATAATGTTTGGTGTGCCAAAAAATACATTTACACTATAATTTGTTTCTTAGAGAGGCCATGGAGAGAAGTGCACTGAGAACCGTCTGCCGCTGAATTTAATACAAATAACTCCCTGATTGATCGTCCTTTATAAATTGAAATTTGAGTCATTTAATATTCCTTCTCCCATAGTTTGGTCAATATGTGCACATTTTCTAGTTTATGAATCTTTTTTCTACTAACGCCAACCTTTTAAAAGATTTTCTTCAATTTAACTTGGTTTGTATTTGGGAGGTTGTTCTCTCTCCTTTCACTCAGAACCAAAGTTTAAGTGAGGAGGCTTTGCTAATTCTGTGACCAATTTTATTGTCGGTGAGCAGATAAAAACCTGAGCCAAGCACAAACCAATAGACTTTGACCCAAGACAAGAAAGGGAGAGAGAGAGAGAGAGAGAGAGAAAGGGACAGGCTCACATTTCACTTTTCCAGACGTTGGTGGATCCCACTTATTTCATTGACAAAATGTTAACTTGAAGAAGCCACCAAATGTCCACACCTAGTTGTATTTAAAGGAGCCCACAGTCTTGATTTTTATGTATTTTTACACAAGTGGGATCATTCGATAAGCATTGTTTTGCAACTTGTCTTTTTAAAATTTAACACTATTACTACATCACTGTATATAACAGGCGATATAAATGAATATCTATGTAATAGATATTCATATATCTACATAATAGATATTCATATCTATATAATAGATATAATAATAATTCATATCTATATAATAAATACAAATGAATACATAATAGATATTCATCTATCATATCCTTTTTATCTGCTACATAATATCCATAATATTACTGTTATTACCTATTCAAACCTTCCCCTTTGGGTGAACATTTAGCTTATTTTCAGATATATTTATGGAAAATCTCAATCAATGGTTTCCAAACTAATAAAACTGAATAATCACTTCTTATTTTCAAATGAAATCTCATACAGAACACGTTAAGTCAAAGGTAAATTCAGGGATGGAGTGAGTGTAGGGTCTGGGCTCCACCAGCTCAGTTTTGGGGGCTGTCCCTGAACAGTTCCACCCCACGTTACTGCTGCAGCCTCCAAGGTACCCTGACCAATCCCTGGTGCTCCCACAACAACACTTCGAAAACCTAGAGAGCCAGACAAAAAGTCTAAGGATTCTCTGTTCTAAGCAATAAAGGTTTCTGACCAAAATTGGTCCAGAGATCAGTGAAGACACTAATGGAGTGGATGTCTTTAAGTTTCCAACTTGAGATATTTACAAACCTGAAGACTGTGGAAATGACAACTCAGATAACATTCCTGGAGCAGTATTCACACATGCATATATGTGGAAGGACCAAAGGCCAAAGCAAGTCTTGTCAGCTGCTCCATGTGGACTTTCCTCTCTCATTACCCAAGATGATGAGCTGCTGTAGTTTATTTGGTATGGGGTGAACTGTAAGAATTTTTTTATTGCAACAAATTTAACTTCCAAATTATGTCTTCCTTAGGCTAAAAATAAAGTGCATTTCCAACTCTTATGCACAGTAACTGAACAGAAGAGCCAGCAACCCTGATACGTGATGTATGACAGCAAGAAAACAATGTGGGCCCAGAATCATATTCCATTAAATAAGTAATAATGAGTGGATAAATACCTGAATTATTGTTCCCTACAATAGGGAAATGACTCAACATTTAAATGCATATCATATTCCACAATTCCCAGGGACCTGTCATGTTTACATTTAATAGGTACTTAGAAAATGTCTGCTGGATCAAATAGTTAACTTTAATGAAATTTGATTTTCAGTTGTATGTAATATATATATACATATTGTACATTATATATCATTACATGTAATGTACACACACATTAGAGGAATATGAGGGAATTAACCAATATCTGAAAAGTTGATTGAAGGGACTGATGGTAAAATGACCATTTGAGATTGAAAGTTAAAACAAAGTATTCTGTAGCATGTATAACTGTGTATTATCAATCTCCCTGTGAACCGGATTATGAAATAGTTCCTTCTGCTCTGCTTCTGCCTCTTTTTCCTGCACCTTTACCTCCTCCTGGATCTAATCTGCCTCCCAACATGCTCTCGGCAGCTCTTATATGCACCCTGATACATAGAGCTCCCACCTGGAGACTTCACCTAAGACTTCTTAACAAGACCCCCAATATGTGACCATACACCTCAGATTTTCAGGGACATCCCAATTTTAAGTAATCAATCTTACCTTCCCTGGCAATATATTCATTTGTCAAGACATATGTCTTGATTAGAAAATATGGCTGCTATTTTCATGCTACAAAAGTTATCCTTCCCTCCTTTATTTCAGCTCACCTCTCTTCAAAGTACCATTCATTCCAGAAAGATAAACTAAGAATATCTGACAAAATGAAATCTTACCAAGTAGGAAATAACTTGAGCAAGGGTGATTGTTGTCTTTTTAGGAAGAGGCATACTACAAAACCATGAGTCTCTAATTCCAGAAGGCATGTATTTGTTCATGAAGATTTTTCTAGCATCCTTCTAGCTACACCTTAACTGACTGTGAATGCACACGACTCACTATTTTTTCTGTTTTTTTCCTTTCCTTTCCTTTTTTTTTTTTTTTTTAAAGTTTTCTCATATGCTTTTTTTCCAAATGAGGTGCAGGGGATGAACACCTGTTTATAGGTATAAGCCAAACAAGAAACTACAAAAGACCATGGCATTTTGGTTGCAAACAATAGTTACACTGTGCTATGTTACTGTATCAATATTTCTCTATCTTCATTAATGCTGTTAATCATAAATATTCCATGCATTCTCTATTCCCTCCAGGCGCTGTGAGTCATGTCTGCTCAGAAAGACACTGTTCTCACAGGCTGCCACTCATAGCCATTGTGAGAGACAGACACTTCAGCATTCACTATGCAAGTGTTTACTGAATTCACAAACACGAGACAGCTTCACAGAAACATACATCTCAGTGGAGCCTTCTGCACAGATGTCAGATTTCCGTAGGAGCCTCCCGGAGGCACACAGATCCCACAATGGACTATTTTTAGGCCTGATAATTAATATTGGAAGAGAAAGGGAGGAGGATGAAAATGTGGCTCCAGCAAAAAAGCAATTACCATCTACACCATATATTCTCACCTACAAGATGTGTTATTTTCAAAGAAATAACAAGAGAAAACTTCCTCAAACCTATAGATTTTTATGCTATACCTCCCATGAAGTAGACATTTAATTCTTTCCCTTCAAAATGCTAGAAATGTTTAGTCTCATAGGTTAATATATGCAGCAAGTGTTATACCAGCGTGCATTCTACTACTACAAAAAATATGTTTGTTTCTAAGTCCCAGAGAGCAGGAGTTTGCTTTCCTCGCACAAAACGAATAATCATGATCAGCAGTTGCTACCACAGAGCCTTGGCAATGCTTTCCTGCTTCTTTGCATGGGGTCCCTGAAGTCTCACTTTAAAGACATTTTCCCATTCTCTGCAACCTCATTGAAATTTGTCTCTCCTGTGCAGACTTTTGCAGTGTCCGTGGATTCATCCACATCTATTAAGGAAGGCACGTCTGATGAAATGTGGAACAACCTCAGTGTCTGTTGGAGTCCAGAAATATGGTGAAAGGGGTGGTAGGAAACTCACCGTGGCCGAGACAATGCTTCTGGATGCAAGCGGACTTATGCCTTGAGCCCACAGTGTAGGGGTGGGGTCCTGGGGGGATAGTTGCAACATGGAAAACCACAATTTTGATTTCTTAATTCAATTATCTTTTTAGTGGACCTGTCTATTTGAGATAATTATCCTTTTCCTTCTTGGAGTTCTATGTTCTCACTTCTGTGAAATTCATACAAACGTCAGCCCTTTTCTGAGTGTTTCCTTTATTTCCATCAAAGCCTGCTCTTCCTCTGGCTGCCACAGAGTGGTTGATGTGGGACAAGGATCAGTGTTCTTCTTCCTTAATCTATATGCCCACCCTAGACTTTGCCAAGATTTACATTGGTATATTCATGTATCTACCAGGCATCTCCTATTGATATACCGAAGAATCTCAAATTCAACAATTCCCTAACTGAGCTGAATACCTTTCCCTCCAAGCCAATCTACTATTGTGCTTACATCTCCGTCGCTGTGTTACAATGCCCTCAGTCACCCCGAATCGACCTGCACAAGTCTCCCGTGGCCCTGGCTCTCATCCTCTACATCCTGTGTACCACCAGTTAAGCAATTTCTTTTCTAAAAGATGTTTAGAATCCATACATCCCTCTTTATCTCTACCATCACTGCTGTGGTTCAAGCCCTTATCATCACTCACCTGGACAACTAGAGCAGCTTCCTAAAGTGACCCCCTGTTTCCACATTCTCCAATTCATCCTCCATCCATCAGAGAGATCTCTCTAAAACACAATCAGAACCATATGACGGCTCCCCTTAAAACCTTCCAGTGGTTTCCTATCATCTGAAGGATAAATCCGAAACTCCTTAGCATGGTGTACAGCCTGGTCCCTGCTTTTCTTCTTGCACAAGCCTAAAGACTGTCATCCTGCCTGGGAAAAGCTGTATTCCAGCAAACTGAACTGTCTGAAGGTAATTTCATAGATGCTTTTATTATCTCCTTAATTTGATCATACCTTCTTAATTAACTCAATCACATCTTACATCCCAGACTTAGCAACTGTATTTTACCCTGTAAGATCCAGCCCCAAGATGCCTCCCTGACAGAGCCACCTGACACCCAAGATGCTCTGTGCCAGCTCTGCCACAAACCCAGGGATATTCTTGCCTGTGATATCATCCACCCCAAAGCAGACTCCACCACACCGGGGACTTTATCCTGCTCGTCATTGTATACCCAGTACCTGGAATGCTTATGGATGCTCCATTTTGTTAGTGAGTTACTTCCAAATATTCGTTCAAAAAACCAGGTCACAAGTGAAGATAAGCAGTAGCCCAGACTCATGTAGTGCGTTTGCTCCATGCCTCGAAACCCAAACCTTAAGAAAAGCTTCTAAGAGTCATTAGGGAAAATTGAAGAGCCTCACTTTGGGAAACAAATTATTCTCTTGCTTCTTTCTATTATTTTTTCCCCCTAGAAATGTCAGGAGGAATTTGTGCCTTTGCTTAAACTTTTCTTCTCATTTAGTCCAATGTCCATCTGTCCATCTGTAACTGTAACAGGTCCTTGGGCCTCCCCCAAGACCCAGTCTGCAGTTCTCTATTCTCATCTCACTCCCTTCTCTGGGGTCACTTCCCTTGTACGCACAGCTGTTCCAAACTCAATTCCTGCACTGGCTGCCTTCTGAACTTCAGGCCAATTTTCTAACTGGAAGCCAGGCTGCCATCCTGAAGGTTCTACTGTCAACTCAAACAAGACACTAAAACAAGATTTATCCTTTCCCCCCAAACCACCCCTCCTCATGACTTTCCTGCTTTATTCGATGGCACCAGCATTCTGAATCACTCAGCCTTGAAAACGCAGAATCAACTTTGTCATCTTCTCCTTCTATGCCTCCCACATTTAATCAGTAACAACAGCCTTTTTAATTAATATGGATGTGGGGAAATTAACGAAGTTTTCAGACATGACAAGTAGTTTGGTTTAATTGATGTGGAGGATATGTTAAAGCACTGATGAAATGTAAAAGCAGAATGGTAGCACAGAACCAGGTGCTGTGGGGCTTTAAATTCAAAGCCAAGGGACTGGGGATTCCTTTACAATAAGGACACTTTGAAGGTGGTGAGGATACTATTGTAAGAAATGAGTTCTAGTAAAAAATTAATCTGGTCTTGGCATGCAAAAAGGATTAGAATGGCGGTGGCGGAATGCATTTAAAGTTCAAACACAAAGGATCGTGGTTCGGTTCCACACCAGCTGTGTGACTTTGTTAAAGCACTCAACTTCTCGGAGTCTAAGTGCTGTCTCCAGAAAATAAGTGAATAATAGCTATCAGAACATTCTGCAGGTTAGAGATAGAACACACAAAGGTACATAGGATAGTGCCAGCACATTTGAGGCACCAAACAACTTGTGACTTTGACTTTAAGAGTTCTTACTCCTCAGCAGGAGAGTTCTTTGATTCTTGGCTGCTAGGGCCTTCAGCCCTGGCTACAAACTAGTTCAACCCCATAGAATGTTGAGACCGTACCTCGACACCCTCAACCTCAGTCAAAGTTCTACAGGGACTTTCTGTCCGCCACCCTCCAGTTAGACCACAAACTCCAGGAGAGCACAGCCATGCCTGCTCATCTTTATAGTTACAAAGTATAATCAGCACCTAACACATAAGAAGATCTTAGTATGTGTCCAATGAATGAGTGAATGAGCCACATTCTGTAGTTTGGCTTGCTCTCACCATGACTGGCTTCCTTTCAATACAGTTAGGTTTACAGCTATTTGAAGAGCAGCACACTCCCCCAGTTTGTGAACACTTTTGAGTTACCCTTGGCACCTGTAAGCAGATAATATCTGGTACGAAGGTCCTTTTTCTTCTTCCAAGTACTCTCAAGTACACTTTGAAGCTGTTCAAATTGGCAGAAGGAATTTCCTCTTATATCTTCAAGAAATAAAGTAATAAGATGCTTCAGTCCTATTTACATTAAAAGCTAATGTCCTTATTTATTCATCGAGTTTTATGGATCTATTGTGCCTTCCTAAATCCATCTTCAGCTCTTTGGGTTTCTCTCTGGATAGAGTTGCCCTTGCTCAAGCCGGATACATAGAGAGAAATGGGCAATTAGCAGCCCTATAAATGGCCTGTTAGGGAGACACTCTTCCTGTTCTGACAATGGCAGCTGTCCCAGACTGCCCAAACCGACTCTGACTTCCCTGACCTCCAAGGGCCTCTCTTCAGACCTCTGCTGCCTGGCTCCTTTGCATTTGCTAAACATCTCCTTTCACAAGACAATGACTGGCTGATTTGGCTTTGTCATATGGGGGATAAGTCAGAGCTTTTTCCTGGAAGGGCCAATCCCAGGAGGCCTGCCAGTGCTACCCACTGCCAGTGCTTCCCTTCTGTCTGTACATAGAGGTCCTTGGGCACTCTACAAGGATCTTTGTGTCAATCTCCAAGAATTTCCCTTTGTCATTTCTGGAACTGTCATTTCTGGAGAACTATGTCTCCATCCAGCAGCCAAGCGGGAGTTGTTCCTCAATTTAGGAGTAGGAGAAAAAGCAGAAAGATATGGTGAGGATTGGAATGAAAGGAAAATCTGCAAGTAAGGAAACGTCCTTTGGAGTTGGATTTGACTTGGTGGGTGAATGAAGAACACACCCTTTTATTAATACTTGTTGATCCCACTTGAAGAGGCAGTGCACAAAAATCACTTCCTGAAGGTTTAGTTTCACAAGTGAGTATGAGGTAACTTGGAAGAACAGGGTTACACTTTGACCTGTGATGGGGTTTTGTTTTCAGGCAGACTTGAATTTTAATTCCAATCCCAACATTAATTAAGTAAGTGGTTAAGTTACCAGCAGAGCACTTGATTCACCAGTTGATGCCCCAAAAATGCTAATTGTTATCATTTTTAATATCATGTTGCTGTTAGTATAATTATTTTGAAGACTGTAACATGACCAGGAGGGGAATACCTTAGAAGTCAGTTAGGCCCCTTATCCTTTTTCATTGTTGCTGGGGAGGGAAATATTCTCTTGAATGGAGAGGTGGCCAGCTTGAAAAGGTTTGGCATCGTGAGATTTGGGGGGGACTTCTAGGGTTTATTAGGTTATTAATATACAAAGCACTGGGGTCAGAATATTTCCCAATGAGCAAATACTGTCTGTACAAACAGTAGAAAGGACCCAGTAAATACTGACTGGGCTGAATTTAACTGGGTCAGGTCCATAGCCTTTGCTTCTGTCTCCGATGCTCATTAAAAGGAAATGGTAATAGGAGTTCACAAGTATGTACTTTAATCACATAAAGAATAAAGACACAGCCTTAAACCACTTGCTCTCCTAAACTGAGGACACATCGCCCAGTGGGGAAAGACACAGGTACGAGAGTCAGACATGAAACCAGCTCTGACCCTATGATCTCATTAGCTGTATGATTTCAGGTAACTTATCTAATTTCTCTAAATTGTAGTTTCCTTCTGTGTGAATCAACAAGATTGATGGTGTTACCAGAAGGATTAGATAAAGGCTTATCAAAAGAGTTAACTAAAACAGTTGTACAGAAAGCCTGGACCACAGTGCCTGGCAGGAAGCACTCATTCACATGCGTTCTACTTGTTGAACTCATGTACGCCATTGTGGATCTATATGTGAGTAGTATACAGCCGGCGTCTAGCATCTTCAGATCAGCATCCTGCTCAGAAATGCACTGCCACATCTCTTTTTGTTTTTATAATGCTGACCGGTCCAGAGATGAGGGGCTGATATTTTTATTTCCTCCTAACATTGGAAGCTGTTCAAGTCCTTTCACTGCAGCTTGTTTTCTTGATTTTAATTAAGTAAGGCTTTATGGTACTTACTTCAGTAAAGCTCAAGTAATAGAGAGGAGGTTAGCTGGTTGAACTCAGACTCCAGGGTGTTAGTCCCAGCTTTGTTGATGCTGCTGGGCAATCTAGCTTGGCATCTTGTTGTGGAGGAGAATTAATAAAGAATGATCATGTCACTCTTCACAAACAGGATTGCAGTAGAAATAATCAATGATGATAATGTAGAACTAGAGCTTCTGAAAAGTCAACTACTCTTACCAGTGGGTGTCTTCCTGGAAACCAGTCCTTCCTGGGCCCTCCCACAGGCTGCCTGGTGTTCAGTAGATATCTGGGTATTCCAAATGAATGTGCAGCAAGTTCCTCTGACCACTGCTGCATAACCACATCATTCTTGATCCTTCTTCCTCCATTATAGATCTCCATTTGTGACTCCTGACATGTCTGGAATCTTATTCTTTCTTGTCATGATCCGTACTACAGCTTTGATTCTAGCTTTTATGAGTTATTTTCTGGAATATGGCAACAGGCTTGAAACTGGTCTCCTTGTCTCTTGTCCCACTATATGTCCAGTAAGCCCTCTTTCATATTATTGTGACACTGGTATATTTATAAGCCAAGAGCTAATCCTGTGACTTCTTTATTTCAGATTCTTCCCTGTCTTCTTGCTACATGCAGAATAAACTCCAAGCTTTTATGTAGATAGTATATAAAGGAAGGGTGCCAAAGAGAACTACCATTTAGGATTGCCTACACTGGGTCAGGAATTAAATCCAGCCATGTAACAAAATAAGTTTTATTTTTATTTTCAGGTCCACTTTAAAGGAACTGAGAATCAGAAAGGGTTGGAAACATCATAGAAGGTCTTCGAAGGAATATGTGAACTCATACTGTTTAACTTCCAAAGCCGTATTCTTTCCACCAGCTCTTCAAAACCATTTGTGACATTTCTAGCCTCATTTCTTCCTCTGCCTACCTTCTTCTTCCCTGTGGTGAAGCCACTCTAAACAACCCACAATTACTCACCAGGATATTAATATCCAGGCCTCCAAGCCTATGCACAGACTGTTGTATGCCTCGCACACCATTACCCACCACTTTTTCTTATTATGCCTCAATTCCTACTCCTCCTTTAAAGGATCATTTGGAATGCCATCTCATCCAGGAAATATTCCTCTATGTGTTGGGCATATTAATTGCTCTTTCCTCTGTGCTGCTTTCCAGTAGCAATCATCCTTCCATTCATACTTCCATTCATACATGCTACATCATCATTGTCTTTGTTTACATATAGCCTGCCCTCATCTGTTCAACATCCCAGAATTGGCTTATCTCTGTCTGTATCTCTAGTGCCTGGCCCAGTAAGGAGTATATGGAAGGTGCTTAAATATATTTTGACTGGATGAGCATACAGAAAAAATGAAACATCAATCCCAGAAATTCTTCTTCTCCTTGTACTGACACTTGTCTATCTCTGTAGCAACCATCACAAAAATACATTTTTCTCCTTTTTAGGTTACGGTAGGTTAGGTTAGGTTGAGTTAATATTTTTCAAATAAATGTAACAAGAAAAAGGCTAAATCATCTCTGTATGAATCAAATAATCATACACACCCATGAGAATCAATTACTTGATCCACAGTTAGGGGAAAAAAAAAATCATTGTTGTGCTGGCATCCAGTTAAATTATAAACTAGCATAAACACACCTACAAACACATCGTTAAGCTCCCTGCCAATAATATAACAAAGTGCTAACATCAAGGGGGATTTCTTAGCTATTTCTTAAGATCATGCTCTGCCAAAAACACTGAAGGAGTCAAACTTCTATAATACAAGACATTTGGTTCTTTTTCCAGTTGCTTTTAGCTACAGTTTTCCCAACACAAGGTGAGAGATGAAAGCTGTCCGTTTGACCCTTCAGCTGCACGTCTCCAGGCTTCTCATCTTCACTGATGTCATCATTTTAGGACAAAGCACACTGAAAGTAAGAGCTTGGTAAAATGCAGGTATTCAAATCACACTATCTCAAGGGATAGTGGGCTACTGATGAGTGTGTCCAGCGGCCTGGGCGGGGGGCGGGGCAGGAGGTTTAGGAATAAACTTGGAGAGAGGAGCATCTGCAGTGACTGCCGTTGAAAACTGCAGCCAGGCATGGAGGACAGGGCGAAGAGAAGCTCCGCTGCCTGTGTCAATACTCACAGCCAAAGAAACCACATCATTATCTCAGAAGGAGACTCTAGTCAGACATTTCATTTGAAAACTGTCATTTTACAAATGTTTAATTACTTCTCAAATGCAAAGAATGACTGCAAATTTGTGATCTGTCCTGTAAGAAGCTATCAACCTCAACCTCCTTGAGTCACTGGAAAGAAAAACATTTTACATAGAAAACTAAAGTGATTTGATCAGTTTGTATTTAAAATTATTTTCCATCGTCCCTATGGCTTTGTTCTCTGGTCTCATCTATACCTCAGGGGAGATTTCCCAGTTAAAGACCCCTGGTACAGCAAGAGACAGCTTCTCTCTTCCAGCTACTCTCATGCCAGGTCCTCGAGATTTACTTTGGTTCCTGCTGCATTGCTAAGAAATCATGTGAAAATCAAGTTCTGGCTTTAATTAGGAGAACTCTATGGTGTTTCTCTGGGCATTTTGAAGACCTAGTTCATTTTGTTTTTACATGTAAAGCTTGAAGCTATGATCAGTTTTTAATGGGAATGGTTGCCGTTTCAAACAATGTCACGTGTTCATTTTAATTTGGTAAATATAACTAAGTGATTTAGGGCTCTAGATTTAGCCCCAGAGGGGATACAAAAGTGAGTATGGGAAAATCTTCACAAATTCTGACTCTGCTGGTCTCCTCACCTGGAAGAAGTCCCTCCTTATTTCCCTAACCAAAATTCACTGTGGTTGAACTCAAATTCTTTCTTCTCTATGCAGCCTCCTATGATAACTGAAAATTATCTGTCCTCCACTGAATTTCTTACAGCTGTTTATCCAGAATGTTCTCATAACATGGATGGCTAACAACCACATAGAATAGTTATTACTTTTTTCTTCTATCCCCATTAGTTATTTGAGGATAATATTTTATCTTATAATAAAGCATGCAATAGGCATTTGAAATCTAAAGTTATATTAATGACAGGAAAATTTCACTAAAGTATTTACATTGTGATGGAGGTATGTGCAGGGAGAGGGAGAAGACGACAATTTGAAGTGGAAAATGATCACTATTACAAAAGAAAAGCTTTACCAATTCAAGTGGAAAGAAGACAATGATGCAATTGGAGGAACCATTAATATGTCAAGGCTTGGGCAACCAACTGTCTGGGACTGAAGGGTTTCCCAGGATGAGACACTTTCATGCTATACTGAGAAAGGCCCTGGAGGAAATCTGGATTAGTTGGTTGACCAGCTTAAGGAGGAGGTTGACTTAGGGGTGGGAAAAGGCATCCTGTACAAAGCCAGAGAAGGATATCATAGGGCTTCTTGAAAGATGTAGAGAGTAGACTAGTTTCATAGGCATAAACTGAATGCAAGTATGTAGGCTTTTTAGAGACAGATCAGAGTAAGAACTTGATAAACCCATTCACAAGAAACAGGAGGCATGGAAAACAGGAGCAAAGACACTAGTGAACAGTTTACATGGATCGGTATGCAATCTCTTTTTGACACCCTGCTTCACTACTATCATGACCCTTCCCATAAACAGTTTCTAGAGAGAAACAAGGTTTCAGTGTCTATTGGCCATCAGGGAAACTGGCTTCCCTTCATGTTCAAAAAGTTTCAAGTTCACTAAGTAGATTGTTATGATGGGCAAGTAAGAGAAATTGAGGATGACAGTAGATCTTGTACAAAGCACATTGTCTGGAAAGCCAATGGCTTGGGGGCTGGGAAAAACCACTCTAATTCATCCTACTTGGCTGCCCTCCAAAAGGGTGCTCCTGAACATAACCACAGGCACTGCTTTTTACCTATTTATTGAAAAGACCAATACCCCCAGGTTAGGGTCCACTCACAGTGTCTGGGGGCCAGGACAGGGAAGGAGAAGTACCGCTTATGCAGAATTAAGAGTCTCCTTTCAGGAGAGCAGAAAAGCTGCAGCCCAGAGTTGCTGACCTCGACATTTGATTATTTATATTGTCACAAAAAGTGTATAATTATGCCCTCCGAATTTCTCTTTGGCTATTAAGGGCTATGGTAACCAGCTGTTTACATGTTTACTGACGTAAAAAGAATTAACTGGATTCATTTATATTTTATCAAGAAGTATTTAGGAAGTTCAAGAAAGAACTTTCTGACACTAATTTATCTAGAAAACAAAATGAGTCACCCATATCCAAAACTCTTTTTTTTTTCTTGAAAAACTTTAGGGGTATTAACTTTCTACATGGATTCATCATGCCCTCAGTAAAGAACATGCACATAAGTGCAGGTCTGTGATATAATTAACTGCAATTAGCCAAATAACTTAATATAGCTTTCAGTTTTGTAGTACAAGTGAAGTCGCAAAGTGAGCCAACCTACCTCATCTTACTTTTCTCAAGTTTTATGTGAATAGCAGATTCTGAAACATGATTTATCCTGGGAATTTTTTCAATGTACTAACTCAACCATGCTCCATTCATCAGACCTGGGGAGATGTGGGAGGAAAGAGTATAACAGAGACTAGAAGCTGGGAGTTGCTAACAGTCAAGGGCAGAAGACAAATGCTGGCAAGATAAAGTGAGTCACATTGGGAATGAGTGGTCACGCAAAAGCAGACATCAGAAGCCAAAGCAGGCACTGCCAGAAACAAAGGATCCTAGGGGGGCTGAGGGACTGTAGGCAATCAAGATGAGATGAACCCCAGAGAAGTACCTCACTCACAGCCACAGCAAACGTGTTTGCGTAGGGCCTACAGCAGTCCTGCTAACTGGTTGGATTCTGCTGTCTACTCTCCTATTCTTTGTTGTTTTTTGTATGGGAAATTCTGGCCCTGGAGAGACATAAATGCTCCAGAAGTGGCTTCTCACAGGTTTCAAGGCACAGCTTCAGCTCATTCTAGACAGCTAACAAGAAGATAGCTAGAGGAAATCTGTGACCAAGCAATGCATTTGAAGCTTACTCCTGGACAATATCCCATTTCCAAAAGGGTCATTTAAAATTAGACAGGGTAGAGCAGATGAAAAGAAACTAGAGAAAAATCATCCCTTTCTCTTGCAGAGGCAACAGCATGGGGTGAGCTGCTGTTCAGTGATGTTCCACTTTATGCACATCTAGGCCTCCTGAAGAGCCTCATATGACCTGGCCAATTGCTATTATCCCAAAGAAAAGCAAAAGATAACATAATCCTGTTCTTTAAAACAAAAACAAAAACAAAAACAAAAACCCAGCACATTGGGTAATCTTTTGCCAGTTTACATACAGGATACATACTCTATTACAAAAGAAGGATCTCTTTGTTCAAGAATCTAAATCAGGGCATTTTCATTGAACCTTGGATCAATTCCAACAAACATCAAAGTCAGCTATGTTTTCAGGGTGTTGCAAGAACTGCATAAACTCAAAACACGCATATAAAACAAAACAAAACAAAACAGCTAATTGATTTTAAGCACTTAAGCTTTCACCTATAAGAATTCTTTTGGGAAATGTGTCTGCTGAACAATTGAAAATGTTCCTAAACACCTTAGAGAAAGTCAAATAAATAGATATTAGAATCTTAGGTGTTGGTCCCACCTCCTTATTAGGGGTATCTGTAAATTTTGAAAGAATAACAAAGGTCAACGGCCTTTCATGGGGCTGGAAAGGGAGCATATAACTCCTTGCACTGAATTGGGAGAATAGACACATTTTTCACTTTAGGAAAATAGAAATAGAATTATGAAGGCATGCAGGATATCTGGACAAAAAAGAATTTAGAGGGGCACCTGGGTGGCTCAGTGGGTTAAGCCTCTGCCTTCGGCTCAGGTCATGATAGAGTCCTGGGATAGAGCCCCATATTGGGCTCTCTGCTCAGCGGGGAGCCTGCTTTCCTCCCTCTCTCTCTGCCTGCCTCTCTGCCTACTTGTGATCTCTGTCTGTCAAATAAATAAATAAAATCTTTTAAAAAAAAAATTTAGGAAAAGCAAATGATGGTTTCGGTGAGATTTCCAGCCATACACGGTATGTGGATATGCTTGCGTGTAGTGTAAGAACTGGTAGTCTCCTGAAATTTCTTCTGGGGGTATACTAAGGTGTTTTTTGAGTTCTTCTCCATTGCTTAATTTTAGAGGTGAAGTGTACTACCAAACACAAGTCCTTGGTTTTTGTTTTGTTTTGTTTTAATCTAGTAACTAGATCAACAGTAAACAAAATCAACACAATTTTACTTTAAAATAGCCCTGATAAAAATTGAAGTGGTATTGCATGGCTGTGCCCAAGTGGAAAAAAAGCATTCAAGGCCTCCAACATCTGACCCCTACCAGCTTTCCCATGCCTACCTCCCGCTGCCTTCCTCAAAGACCATCTACTCAGTCAGCCGAATCTCTTCTTGTGCTTCCTAGATACAAAGTCCATGCCTTTCTACCTCTTTGACTTGCTCTCTTTTTGTGCCTTTGCTCTGAACAACCCAAACTCTACATGCATCTTCCACATTAGATCTTTCCAACACAAACTCTACTTCCTTGATGAAACTCTGTCATCATCAGAGTCATACTGCTTCTGAGTTAAAGGAAGTCTGAGGGATCCCCTAGCCATACCCCTCATTTAAAAATCTTTTAAAACCCAGTGACATTGCACTTGCTCAAGATTACATAATCAGCTGGCAGCAGTAACATTTTCCTCTGCTGGCTCTCTTTGGTCAATGGCAACGAGTGTTCTTAACACTGTATTTCTTTAATTTTGCTATTATCTTCTACATATCCCTTGCATTCTTATCACAAATGCTATGCTTCTTTAGGACAAGGTCTACCTGAAATGTTAGTTTCTTAAAAAAACCTAGAGGAAAACCTTTATACATATGAACTTATGTAATTGGGACAGAGAACAAAAATTTTTCCCTCAAATTTGACCTTTAGAATGGCATTGATAACAGCATAAGTATTTAAAAAACAAAAACAAAAACTGATTAGAGATCTCAAAAATTAGAGGTTACAAATAAGAGAAATTATGTGTCTGTGAACTATTTGTTCATTGTCATAAACTGTATAGTCCAACGGCATATTGAGATCTCCATTTTTAGGTTTTAAATCTGATTACTTTAACAAGCATTTCCTAACTTTTACCACTGCACTGAGTGTTTGACAGTTCTTATTGCCAAGGGGCTGATTAGCCAGAGTGTTCAAGTCAAATTAAAATATGACAAATTTATTGCACATATGAATAATGTACATATATTTTATTCAAAGGACAGCTAGATTCTACAAGGAATTTTAAAGTGGGAAAAATAGTCTTTGAGCTTCAAGGAGCTTACTTTTTAAAAAAATTATTATGTTTATGGTATAGGGTAGAAGAGATGAAATAAGTAAAAAAATAACAATTTTAAAAGAATAAGTAAACTACTGGCTTCTGCCATGGTTCTAAGAAGTTGACATTTGTGGACTGAGTGAATCATGACATAGGGGAAAAGGTCCCAAGTTATAGGGCCCATCAGAACTTGCATAAGTCCTAATTCTGCCATTTTATTGTAGTGGAATCTTAGAAAAATTGCTTCATCTCTCTAAGTTCTGGTTGATCTGTAAAATAGGGCTGATAATGGTATTGTCCTCAAAGAACTGATGATGTAAGGATTAAATGAGGTAATACACACAAGTACTTCACAAAGTTCATTGCAAACACTCAATAAATGTTAGCTATTATTAGTTTTAAGAATGGAGTCTGTACAGAAAAGAACCTTAGGCAAAGTCAGTGTTTCAGGAATGAAAAGAAGGTGGCAGCCAAGAGAGTAGGGGGAGGGTGGGGAGGAAGTAGAAAGTAGATTGTTGAGGACAAAAGCCACAATTACGAGTGGTATAAAAGCAAGTGATATGCAGAACAAGAGCCAATAAGTACACTTGAAGAAGTAGGTCTACTCACAGCACCTTGTTTTCTAACACCTAGCTGGGCAAGAATAAAGAAAACACTTACAATATCTATATCTGTATCTATATCTATATCTATATCTATATATTTTTTTTTCTAGGACACTGACCAACCCAGAGTAATTCTACATATGCTTCATACAATAAAAATGTCTGGTTGTACTTTCCATGTTGCTCTATATTCATCCTTGAAGATATGACCTGCAGCATGTTTTAAAATGGGATGTAAACTATTCTAGCTAAACAAAGGCCTTGGGCAGCAAGAGGAAACCCACCTACTCCTCGTAGAGTGGACGAGATTTTTATACATACATACTGGCTAAACTGATGCAGAAACTGTTAAGAAATTTCATAGGTTGTACTACTGAAAAAAGGTCTGTCTAGACATAAAGCCATTGAACATGACCTCTGTTACCAGCCATGATGATTTCTATTGTATCTGTTAAACGTGGAGGTTTAAATACAGAAGTTAGAAGTTCTGTACTAATACCTGGACTGGAGCATCCTGCCTAATTTATATTTCTACAATATAAAAACATGGCTTGCAACCTACTTACTTCTTATGTACCCCTCTTTTTAAAAAGCTATGTATAGACAGAGTCACTCACAGGCATCCCAGACATACCTTCCTTCTGTAGGCCTTTAAACATAGTAGTATAATTAAAAGTATGATACAACTACATTACTAGTAACTCAAGGATAGAGCTTTCGATTTTGTTTTTTTGTATTCCTGAACATTTAGTCCATAGCCATACTAATTGAACACACTCTATAAATGTTTGCTGAGTTTCTGAGCATTATCTATCCCATACCACACTCTGCATTGTGTGCCTACTTGGTTTTCTGAAGAAGAATGGTCCCATCTGTTATCTACCTCTGCATCATTCTGCTTAATGCTCCTTATTGAAAATGAGTATAGAAATTCATGCTTCCTCATGCTAGTCATCACCAGAGGGACCCAAGCACCTCTCCAACATCATGTCCAATGAGATGGGCGGTACAGAAGCAACTACTCCAATAAAGTGAGCCTTTCTGATCTCCTGAGCCAGATCACAAATCCCCTGAAGTCATGGAATATCCTGAATGGGACTCAAATAATGGCACGACTCCCAGCCTGTCCATGGAAATTAACCCTATGGATCTTGGAAGAACCTGCCTATAAATGTAAACATCTGATCAATCAGTGTGAATCTAGATGGAAGCAGGTTACACACAGGCAGAGACCCTGTCTGTCTTGGGTATTACTGGTCCCTAATACTTGCCTGGAACATAAAAGGCACTTAATAAATGTCTGTGGAAATGTGAGGAAATTAATTAATTTTGAAGGGAAATGGTAGGTGGAACTTAAATACCATAAACAAAGAGCTAAGCAAAGACCAAAAGCTAAGATGTCAATCTAGAAGTAATAACAAGGTAAGATAATAAAAATCAGCATCAGAGAAAACTGGCAGTAAAAATCAGGGAGATAAATCTGCTGAACATGTGTGACTGAAACTACCAGCTAAATTACTTTTCTTTTTTGTTTTAATCAAAGTATAAATAACTTAGAGAAAGAAAGATACCATATGATTTCACTTACTACTGGAATAAAAAACAAAAAACAAAAAACAAAACAAATGAATAAATAACAACGAAAAAAGCAGAAACAGACCCATGGATATGGAGGACAAGCCGATGGGTACAATGGATGAAGGGGAGTGGGAGACCCAAGCCTCCAGTTAGGAGGTGAGTAAGTCACCGGGATAAAAGGTACAGCACAAGGAACAGAGTCAACGGTATTATAATAGCCTTTTTTTTTTTTTTAAGATTTCATTTATTTACTTGATAGAGGTCACAGGTAGGCAGAGAGGCAGGCAGAGAGAGAGGGGGAAGCAGGCTCCCACTGAGCAGGGAGCCCGATACAGAACTCAATCCCAGGACCCTGAGATCATGACCTGAGCCGAAGGCAGAGGCTTAACCCACTGAGCCATCCAGGTGCCCGTATTGTAATAGTCGTCTTATATGGTGACAGATGGTAGCTCTACTCATCATGAGCACAGCATAACATATAGATTTGTAGGACTAAATTCTTTTTGGAGTTGAGGTTCAAGGGTGATAACTATAGCCACTGAAAGATGGAGATTTCTACATGCTGGACAGCCTTATCAACAAGGTTGACTTGATACTGACTCAGAGAAAGACTGGCATACAACTCCAGACATTACTCTCACTTAGGGATAGAATTGTGCATAAAATATGGAGGTAGACTCTTGTCAGTAATGAGGCTTAAGAAGGTCTTACCTGCTACTATTAGAAAAAAACAGAACACCATTAAAGGCACTATTTTGTACATCTCAGAGACTGAGATTTTCACCACGCAGAGTCAAAGCAGTTGAAAAAAAAAAATCCAGTTGAAAAAAAAAAATCTAGTTCTTTTTCTAGGTTTAATAATTACAGAGATAAGAAATACATAAATATGTACCATGAGCCTGAGCTAGTCATCTCTCTCGGCACTGAAATGCTTGGCTAGTTAGTGGTGTGTTGATGAAGCTGAAAGACCCCTGCGCTGGAGAGTCCCCTCCCTTAAGAGATAAATAGGATGGCTTTAGATGTCCTGACAGCAGCCCAGGGTGGCACATGTGCAATTATCAAGACAGAATGTTGTGTGTACATCCCAGACTATCACAAAAATGTCACAGGACTAATAAAAGACATGAATACCCAGATTAAGGCCCTACAAGATCCTTCTCTCTCTCTCAGTGAATGGTTAAGTTCCTGGTTTGAAGGAGGACTATAGCCAAATCTCCTTCTCGGGCTTCTCATTCTTATCACCTTATTAACCTTAATATGTTGCTTTGTTCCATGTTTCTCTACTTGGTGCCGAGACTCTATTGCTACAATGACTACACCACGACAGATGATCCTTATCGCACACGAGGACGCCTCTTCACTGTCAGCGCTGGATTCAGCTGCCTCCACCTTTCGTAACTCCCTTATACATTCCTACCCTGATCAATATTGACCCCAGTAGGTAGGGACAGCTCTATGCCCCTATTCAGCACGAAGAAGTTATAGAAGATGAGACCTTCCACCTTCAACCACCTTAAAGATTTAAGGGTCAAAATTGTTCAGGGGGAAATGATGAGGGAGCAGGAGGCTGGCTGAGGATGGAGAAGGGGCTGATGCCTTGCACCCCCTCTCCACCCACTCCCCTTGGTAATATGTGTGACATTCCTCAGGCACCCCTGACTGCCATAAAATGATAAATAGTTAACTTGCTGAGATCGCAGTCCTGCAGGGCGGGAGTCTCCCTTGGTTTGCAAATGTCCTTGAGATTTACAACAAAGAAGTTACCTTATCAATAGCCCTAATGTCACCCTCCCCTCCATAAAACACCGAAGGAGGCGGAGGTAGAAGGAAAAGTAAATAAAGTTGAATTTCTTCTAAACCTAAATCTCATTAACAAGGATGCTTGATGGCAGGAGTGTGACATTCCACCAGGAGACTCCCAATTGTCTTTACTTGATAAGTAACCAGGCCTTCAATATCCTGGTAGTGTTTTTTCGCATGCATGGGCTAACCGGCCAGTTCTGCTTCTGTAAGATTGCTTTGTCTGCTTTCGCGCGGGTCCCCTGACCCAATCCACTGACGCCAAGTATGCCTGTTCAAACTATCAATCAATCAGCGCCGTCCCCCCCAAAAACTTGTTTGTACCTGTCTATATAAACCCCGCTTTCCCCTCGGTCGGGGTGCTCGGTTAGCTGGAGCTGCCGACCACCCGCCGGTACCTGCGCCCCAATAAACCTCTTGCTGTTTGCATCCAGTGGCAGTGTTGGATTCTTGGGTAAGGGGATCCGCGGGTCTTTCAAAGCCAGGATTACATAAATGATAGTCTTGCCAAGAAGGCAACAGTAACTCAACATAGTTTTCTACTAAGGTATTAGAACCTTTCAAAGGTGGGATTATTTCTTTCTTTTGTCGCTCTCGTTAAAAAAAAAAAAAAAAAATCTTAAAGATTACAATATTGGACTTTTTTTTTTTTTTTTTAGTTCTTTTCAGGATAAGGGAGAAATATTTATGAAGCTTATTAGTGAGCAGACAGCACTTTAGTTGATAAATATAAACCATTCCTAGAGCCTCCCAGTGTCTTCCTTACCATCTCCCAGAGGAAGAGAGCAGGGTTTTTACACATTAAAATAAATCTTCAGTGCTTTATCACCATGGGTCCTGAAGGAGTTGAATGCAGTGTCAAGAAAATTATTCAGAAATTTTTCTCTCAACTCAGAGTTTTGTAACCTAATTTAGTGTATCCTCACATTTGTGATTTCTTTTCTGAGAAAAGCTGGAATAAATGCAAGTCAGGATGCATGATATGGAAAGCTTATTTGCTTGGACATATGATCACTGCGGGGCAATGGATCCACTTCTCTATGCCAGAATATACTAAGAGGAGTCTGAAGCTTCTCATACACCCAGGTCCCACTGGTGGTGTGGTTGGACCTACTAAGTGAAGTGTAAAGCCACATGAATAGCATGGTTTAGGGTCTTTCTTCTACCTAAAATCCCAGAATAATTTGGCAAATAGATGCATGGTAGTATGTTTACCTTGAATCACCCATATAATTGCTTTAATTCTGTATTTTGCTTTATTAACACAGATCTCTTCATTGAAAGGATTCAGAGAGGCTTGTTTAAACCTGGATTTTAAGAAAATAACAGTTTTCCAAAGCATCATTCTTCCGCAGACAATTTAGAACAATTTTATTAAAACAAAATAATAAAAGCACTTACATCGACCCTAAAAATATGAATATAGCAAACAGGTAACTGGGTGCACAAAACGCTCATTTGCATACACAATCAGGCATTTCTGGAAGAAAATGCCCAATTGTGCATGCAAAGGCAGGTTTCATTTGCACTTGATTGCTTCAAACAATGGACATCCTGTATCCTGGGGGTCTATTTTCAACATGTAGCTTTATACATTTACCATTTCAGCTTTCTTTCCTTTCAGTGTGAGTGTGTCTGCAAGCTGCTACCTCAAGTTTAACCTCCTGCTGCTTGTTTCTGTTTGGGAGAATCTAAGTGATGACTTATGATCATAATTGTCTTGCAACCTTCATTTTGGCTTCCAAGGACAATGGAGTAGAGTGAATAGAAGAAATGTTGAGAGTTTCAAGAAAATGCTGCTTGTTGACAGCAAGGATTATCTTGTTTGATAAAATCAGTTTTGATGAGAGCACAATCTGAGATCTTCCTTGAAGTTGATTTTATCAAGATACTAGATTAAATATGTCTGACAGCTAGATTTTGGTCAACAAAATTTTTATTTTTACTTTCTGTCAAATTTCTTTGTGAGGCAAGACATATATTATGAATCCTTGCCTTTATTTTTTTAAATAAAACACCCTTTTAGAAAGAAAAAAAAAATCCATGACAAAATATCCTGGAAGAAAAAAACGAGTCACTTTTCTTTCAAACTCATATGCTTCAAAGACTTTTTATACGAGCCATCAATCATTCCTGAACCTTATCAACATTTGTCTAAAGTTGTTTCCTTCCCCTTCTTCCTCCACCTGCAAGAAAAAGGGATGTAAGAAAATAGATTGGAGATAAATTAAGTGTTCTTAGCACTTCGCAAATCTATGCCAGGTTTCGTTTTGCAAAGACAGGGGGAGATTTATTATGCTGGAAAATTCAGCAGACCCCACGGTTTTAAAAAGGAGTATCTGGATTTTCACAGTGTTTACAGACATTTAGAGGAAGGAAGGCCTTTAAATAGTTACTCTTCACTGTCCTACACCCAAAATTGATCCGAACGACCGTTATATATTGCAATACTCATGTTTAGTTATACTGGATTGCCAAAGAAAATTGTATGGATCCCAAACCACTGAGATCTCCAGGAAAATGTTCATCTTTGAACATGAGCTTCTCTGAAGAAGAACTTCTACAAAAGTAAGGGAGGGTTACATTCTTAACTTGCATGTAAAGGCACACTACAGGCCCAGTTAACCCTCACTAACAAGCTGGTAACAGTGGGGGAAAAAAAAAAGTGATTTAACTTTCTGGAATCTTATGTGGGCATCTTTATAGATGAGGAAGCAGGATTTAAAAACCTTCTAGGAATTTATCTAACATCCTATCAATCTGTTCATATGATCCCACTCTTGAAGTAAGCAGTAGGTCATGGGCCCAGGAATGACAATAACATTAAAGTTTGGATTTCCTTGTGCTTTAATTTGGAAAGGTCATATGAACTAAAACAAAAAAAACAAAACACATTTAGTTATTAGGAGCTCTACATAGAGAGCTGTCATGCAGAAACTTTTTACATTTGTAGATTTTTAAAAAAATATTTTATTTATTTATTTGACAGAGAGAGAGAGTGAGAGAGGGAACACAAGTAGGGGGAGTGGGAGAGGGAGAAGTAGGCTTCCCACTGAGCAGGGAGCCTGATGTGGGGCACGAGCTCAGGACCCTGGATCCCAACCTGGGGTGAAAGCAGACACTTAACGACTGAGCCACCCAGGCACCCCCACATTTGCAGATTGGTGTGTGTGTGTGTGTGTGTGTGTGTGTGTGTGTGTGGTGTTTTTTTTTTTTTTTAATAACTTTTACATGTAGTGAATGCTAACATTGTTTCTTACCTACTCTGTAACTGTTCCCACCACTACTACCAACTGCCTTCTTTCTGTACAACCAAGGCCATCTTCCTCTAAAGAGGCTCAAATACCAGAAACTCGCTTTCTGAGCCTCCCCTGCATGTAGGCAGGACATGGGAGGTCACCAAATCTTAATTAGCAGGATCTGAGGTGAAGTTTAAGGGAAGATATCTGGAGAAACCTTCTCTCCCTAACAAAAAGAGATGTAAGAGGAAAACCCCCATTCCTTTTTCTTACCCTATGCGTTGTTATGTCTGGAGGTTTGTCTGTAAATGCTACCGCCATCTCTTCACTGAGATGGCTCAAACCTGAGGACCAAATCCACATTCTGATGAGACAGAATAAGCCTGGGTCTTGAGGTTAGGGTTGTAGTCCTGATTTTCACCTGTCCTCTGACTTCACCTGAGGTAACACATGTCTTTATTGGTTAAATCCCTTCCAGCTGGTGTTGGGGAGGAAGTGCTCCTTTGCCATTACTGATGTTCTGTTTGTCTGAGGGAAACCCTTTGCCTTTCCCATCCACACTCCTCACCACTGGGGAAGGAGGACTCTCTTAATCTCATGAGTGATTTTGGAAAGGAAAAAAGCAGGAACAATCAGTCCTTTCTTTTCCCTTGGGAATGGACATTTTCACAGAAGTCCCAGGTTGTGCAGTGGAAGAGACCAGGTCTGGCCTAGGTGGCTTGGAGTTTCCTAGCATTTCCCATGACTAGGATTATAGGCATCTAATACTTAGATTTAGTACTGAAATACCCATTTGCCTGAAGATACAAAAACATCACTTTCAGCTTTTCTCAAAAACGAAGGTGTTATTTTTAGCTCTGTTTTCCCCTTGCCTATCCTTTAAGTTGTTCGGAAGTTGTACAGCAGAAAGAGATGTTACTAATAGGCCCTTCTGAACCCCAACAGTTGGGTGTTTTGCTACTTGCGGCAGAAAACCTATCGTTACGTTGTTTGTACCGGTTTTGTGATTAGATGAGGACCGCCCTTAAAGCCGATAGGAACGTCATTTCCTTGGGTTCCCTTGCCACATGAGCTCAGAGCTCAGTATCCAGCTCACGCATAATTCTGGCTGCTGATGAACTGCCTTGCTTGTCAGGAAGGCAATTCAAATAAATTCGTCATCCTAGATTTTTTTTTTTTTCAATATGGCTAGAGCATCGTTAGTTAGGTGTCTGATAGGTGCATGAAAGGGCTGAATAGTCATGTTTCTTTATATTCTCTGATGGTGAAACTCCTCCCTGCCCATCTGAACATTTGGAAGGAGTCCAGAGCTGAACAACAGTGCTGCTGAAGGCAAGGGCTGATGCAGAGGTGTGGAGACAGAGGGATTTGCATAGCTTGGCTAAGTGACAACTGAGAGGCGGATATGACAGAATAGATATATGTTTCACATACTAAGAAGAGTGATTACCTAGCCTTGCTGAAAGTGGGGAAACAGAACAAGACAGAAGGCAATAGACACTTTCAGGCTGAGGATCATGGGATCTTTCAGGAAGACTTCTCTGAGGCAACATGATATTGTCCTGGAGAAAGATGAACACAGTGGAAATACTATAGCCACCAGGAAAGGCAGACCTCAGTTAAAGTTCCAGCTCTATTACTTAAAATATATCTGACCTTGCAAACATTACTTTATCTTACTGAATATCAATGTTCTCATCTTTAACATGGAAATAGTATTACCTGCTCTTCTTATGTCACAGAGTTGTGAAGGTCTAATTAGTTAATGAATGCAAAAGAAATTTTCAAATCATAAAGTATTATATAAATGTCAGATATTGCTTGGATGGCAGTTCCACAAATTTATGATCTCATTCTTGACCCCTTCCAGCCCCCTAAACACACACAAACACACACACGCACACGCACACACACACACACGCACGCGCACACACACACACACACTGTTGCTCATATAAAATGTCAGAGGTTCCCTCAGGGCCCTAACAGGATACTGACTACCTAGATTTCTACATGATACACTCATGCCATAATTTTCTTCTGTTTTGTGCATCTGGATCCAGAATCCCTAACCTAGGGATATTTACAGGAGGGACTCATTCAGGGTGGAATTCATTTCAACAGCTCTATCCAGATCCATAAGACTACCAGATGTTCATTTCTAGTGACATGCTTTGTTGCCAACATAAACCTGGAAGAAAGTTATGATTCTGTGGCCTTCCATAGACACATCCTTAACATTCAAAAATGACTTGATCATTAATAGGAAAAAAGGATTATTGGACCTGTGCTCTTAGCAAATACTCTGATACATTTCACTATACTATATAATTCATAGATTATCTGTTTTAGTCTTTTAAATATATTTCCTCCTACTACTGGTCTAGTAATTTTATAATACCTTAGTCACAGGATAGTTTTTCTAACAAACAGTGCCAAATACGAATACCTTTTCCTTTTTAAATTCATTTTACGTCTTCTTGGCTTGGTTAAAAAAGGAGTCTTCCTAAAACTCAGGATACATATAGCCTAGGTAAACATATACATAAATTTTCTTTTGAGGTTATTTTTTGTTTTTATTTTTATATATAAGGATTTAATCCATTTTAAATGCATCTGGATTTCTTTGTTAGATAAAATTTATATAACATAGATCTTAAATGTACAATTCGATGTGTTGTGAAAACTTAAATACTCAGATAACCACCATCTAAAACAAGTAAGTGATATTTCTGTAGAAAATTTCCTTCATGGCTTTCCTCTGTTGTCTCTCACAGTTTTGATTTCTACCACCACAGATTAGTTGTTGTTGTTGTTGTTATTGTTTTTTAAAGATTTTACTTATTTATTTGACAGAGAGGGAGATCACAAGTAGGCAGAGAGGCAGGCAGAGAGAGGGGGAAGCAGGATCCCTGCTGAGCAGGGAGCCTAATGTGGGACTTGATCCCAACACCCTGGGATCATGACCTGAGCTGAAGGCAAAGGCTTTAACCCACTGAGCCACCCAGGCACCTCACCACAGATTGGTTTTGCTTATTTGAGTCATATGTATGGCCTTTTTGCGGAATAGCATTTCATTTTATGACTATATTGCAATTTCTTTATCCATTCTCCAATGTGTATTTGGGGTATTTCCAGTTTTTGTTTTTTGTTTTTTTTTTTGGTTTGTTTGTTTTGGTTTTTTTTGTTATAATGGATAAAACTGTTATAAACATTTTTCTACCAGTCTCATGTGAACATTTTTTTTTTTTTTCTCATTTCTCTTGGGTAAAAATCAAGGAGTAGCATTGCAGGGTCATGGAAGAGAATGTACATTGAAGTTTATAAGAAAATAGTGAGTGTTTTTAAGATCCCTATACTTCTGTATTTTCCCACCAGCAATGTGTGAGAATTGTAATTACTCTGCATCCTCACCAACATTTGATAATACCAGTCTTTTCTAGTAGGTGTCTAGAGGTATATTCTTCCAACCATAAGAACATACACACACATGAATATACACACACATCTATACATACATAAAAGTAAACATCATCTGTTCATCCTGTATTTTTACTTATTGGTAACACACACATTCTCTCATATTACCAAATTCTTTATAAGCACAATGGCTGTATAGAATCCTTTTTTTTTTTTAAACTAATTAGGATAACATTTTTTTCACTAATCATAAATAACAGAGTATGGAACATATTTATACATTGTTATTTGGTATTTAGTTATTTCTATAGTAAAAATTAACAGGTGTGGAATCACTGGCTTCAGGGATAAGAATGTTTTGAGGGCTTTGGGGGCATGTTGCAAGTTACTTTCTACAATAACTTGCACCCCAGTTAATAATGCATGACATTTTTATCATAGCTTCCCCACTACGACTGAGTGTTCTAATGTAGCTTTGATCCCAATATAGTAACTGAAATGTCAATATAATAAATTGAAAAATGGCCTTTGAATGTGTAGTATCTTCAGAATAGGAGAATAATGTGAAGATTCTTGTATTGATATTTTTATATCCTCTTTTTGAACCGTCTATTCTTTTTTTGAACCTATTAGTGTCTTCTATTTTTTATTTTTATTTTCATTAAATTAAATATTATTACTCATTTATAGAATAATGATACTAACCCTCTGCTTGACATATTTGCAGTCAAGTACTGTTTCTCGCTTTCTTAACTGTTCGATTTTGTTTTAAGTAGAACAACTTTCCACAGAACAAAGATGACAGCATGTCATAAACTGAAGAATATGGTAAACTGAATGCTGCACCTGGAGCCAACTAGGAAAAGGCAAAAGAAAGCAAAAAATCATCTTTGGGTATTTATGAAATTGTAAAAGAGGATTTCATTGGTATAAAAAAAGAATGGTGATATAGCAGTATTTTGTTACTATGTTTTGAAAGCATCTTTAGAGTTACCCCTACTTTTAAATACAATAAAAACATTACTAATACAGATAAAAACACACTAAGAATTAAACATAAATTATTTGATCATATTTAAAGTCATAGCTGTAGAGTCCAAGTGGAAAATGGAGGCAACACTTTAGATGTATACACTTCTCATAGGTATTTATGTTCTTCTTCTGGTTGGTGAGGCTGTATAAGCAAGCCCAGAGTTATCAACTGCATGCGATGTGTTGTTTTAATCAGGTAACTGGGACTTGTTTTGATCAGTTATGTTAAGACACACAGACATGGAAATGCCTGACTTGAAGGTAAAAAAGTTTATTATACTCACAGGTCCCTGGAAGTTGATTCTACCCAGAGATTTGGAGGTTGCAGCACAGCATGTAAGGCCATATGGGGAAGCACCATGGTTAGTCGGGAGGCAGAGTGAGGGAAAATGTGGGTAAGAGCCTTTATTATGGTTTCCATGAAAAAGACAAAGTAAAGCAGGGAAAGCGGGTTTAGGATTGATTGGCTATTTTGAATAATTTCTGCAGGATCTAGGGTGTAGTTAATGTCTGGTACCTAGTCCTGGGGTTATTAGGGCGGATAGATGGTGGCCCTAAGTCTGAGAGCTCAGTAAAAGAGGTGGTTGGAAGTGTGGGCTCTGGACTGGTTAATTTGCACAGGAAAGGTGCGCTGGCTTGCAGTAAGATGGTTTACTGTCTCCAGGAGTTGGCTAATCCTGGGCAGGGCAGTTCCTTAAGGGTCAGCAAGTTCCCAGATGTCAAGGCATCCAAATACAGAAAATAAAAACAGGGTTAATACACATATTAACAGAAACTCCTTCCTCAAATATCTCTATGTTGCAAACAAAACTTGAAAAATAGTCTTTTTCACACAGTTTCCAAATGTCCTTCTAACTTCCTTATCCAAACAATGGTCTATTCCAATCATTTTCTCTTTCTCTGCTCACCTCTCTTTTCCAATGTTTATTACTTCTGTCACAGCTTTGTAATGCTCATCCTCCCATGAGACATCCCTGCCTTCTTTTTGCCCTTTTCAAGTCTTCTGCATATCGGGACAGCCTAATCTTTATTTAAAAAAAAAAATTAATAACACATAATGTATTATTTGCTTCAGGGGTACAGGTCTGTGCTTCATCACTCTTATACAGTTCACAGCAGTCACCATAGTACATACCCTACCCAATATCCACTGCCCAACCACCCCATTCCTTCTACTCTCCTCCACTCCAGCAACCCTCAGTTTGTTTCCTGAGATTAGGAGTCTCTTATGGTTTATCTCCCTCTCTGGTTTCCTCTTATTTAATTCTTCCCCTCACTTCCCTTATGATCCTCTATCTTGTTTCTCATATTCCTCATAACAGTGAGATCATATGATAAGTGTCTTTCTCTGATTGACTTATTTTGCATAACATAATACCTTCTAGTAGCATCCATGTCATTGTAAATGGCAAGATTTCAATTTTTAATGGCTGCATAATATTCCATTTTATATATATACCACTTCTTCTTTATCCATACATCTTTATCCATACATCTGCTGATGGATATCTAGGCTCTTTCCATAGTTTGGCTATTGTAGACATTGGGGTGCATGTGCCCCTTTGGACCATGACATTTGTATCTTTAGGGTAAATACCCAGTAGTGCAATTGCTGGGTAATAGGGTAGCTCTATTTTCAACTTTTTGAGGAACCTCCATACTGTTTTCCAGAGTGGCTGCACTAACTTACATTCCTACCAAACATGCAGAAGGATTCCCCTTTATTCACATCCTCACCTACATCTGTTTTTTCCCGTCTTGTTAATTTTAGCCATTCTGACTGGTATGAGGTAGTTTTGATTTGCATTTCCTGATGCTGAATGATGTGGAGCACTTTTTCATATGTCTGTTGGCCATTTGGATGTCTTCTTTGCAGAAATGTCTGTTCATGTCTTCTACCCATTTCTTGATTGGGTTATTTGTTCTATGGGTGTTGAGTTGGAGAAGTTCTTTATAGATTTTGAATACTAGCCCTTTAACTGATATGTCATTTGCAAATATCTTCTTCCATTCTGCCAGTTGTCTCTTGGTTTTGTTGACTGTTTCCTTTGCTGTGCAAAAACTTTTGATTTTGATGAAGTCCCAATAGTTAATTTTTGCCCTTACTTCCCTTGCTTTTGGTGATGTTTCTATGAAGAGGTTGCTGCAGCTGAGGTTGAAGTGGTTGCTGCCTATGTTCTCCTCAAGGATTTTGATGGATTCGTGTCTCACATTGAGGTGTTTCAACCATTTTGAGTCTTTTTTTTTTTTTTTTTTTTTTTTTTTTTTTGGTATAAGGAAATGGTCCAGTTTCATTCTCCTGCATGTGGCTGTCCAATTTCCCCAACACCATTTATTGAAGAAGCTGTCTTTCTTCCATTGGACATTCTTTCCTGCTTTGTCAAAGAATAGTTGACCATAGAGTTGAGGGGCCATATCTGGGCTGTCTATTCTGTTCCATTGATCTATGTGTCTGTTTTTGTGCAGTACCATACTGTCTTGATGATTACAGTTTTGTAATAGAGCTTGAAATCCAGAATTGTGATGCCGCCAGCTTTGGTTTTCTTTTTCAACATTCCTCTGCCTTTACGGGAGCTCTTCTCATTCATACAAATTTTAGGATTATTTGTTCCATTTCTTTGAAAAAAGTTAATGGTGTTTTGATAGGGATTTCATTAAATGTGTAGATTGCTCTAGGTAACATACATATTTTCACAATATCTGTTTTTCCAATCCATGAGCATGGAACATATATCCATTTCTTTGTGTCTTCCTCAAATTTTTCAGGAGTATCTATAGTTGTCTGAGTACAGATTCTTTCCTCTTTGGTTAGATTTATTCCTAGGTATCTTATGGTTCCTGGATGCAATTGTAAATGGGATCAACTCCTTAATTTCTCTTTCTTTATATTATTGTTGGTGTATAGAAATGCAACTGATTTCTATGCATTGATTTTATATCCTGACACTTTACTCAATTCCTGTATGAGTTCTAGCAGTTTTGGGGTGGAGACTTTTGGGTTTTCCACATAAAGTATAACTCTCATTCTGTGAAGAATGAGAGTTTGACTTATTTGCCAATTCAGATGCCTTTCATTTCCTTTTGTTGTCTGATGGCTGAGGCTCGTACTTCTAGTACTATGTTGAATAACGGAGTTTTTAGTGGACATCCCTGCTGTATTCCTGACCTTAGGTGAAAAGCTCTCAGTTTTTCCCCATTGAGATGATATTTGCTGTGGGTTTTTTCACAGATAGCTTTTATAATATTGAGGTATATATCCTTTGTCCCTACACCGTGAAGTGTTTTGATCAAGAATGGATGCTGTACTTTGTCAAATGTTTTTTCTACATCTATTGTGATTATCATCTTGTTCTCATTCCATACAAATTTTAGGACTATGGTTCTTGTTCTTTCTTTTATTAATGTGTTGCATCACATTGATTGATTTGTGGATGTTGAACCAACCTTGCAGCCCAGGAATAAAGCCCACTTGGTAGTGGTGAATAATCCTCCTAATGTACTGTTGACTAGTATCTTGGTGAGAATTTTTGCGTCCATATTCATCAGGGATATTGGTCTGGGACAGCCTAATCTTTAAAGAGTTTTGTTTTTGTTTTGTTTTGTTTTGTTTTTTCCCTCAGGCCACTCATTTGCTTGCAAATCTCTAATTGTCCCCCTATTTTCTTTCATATCAAGCCAAAGTCCCCAATGATTAAAATATTCTTTCTCTGTAAATCACTTTTCATTAATTTCCACCCTCCTTCCAAAAACTATGCATTCTTCAAGGCCCAGTGCAAGCTCCATCTCTATTTCAGAGCATTATTTTATTCTCATCAAATTCCTTCTCCCACAGTTATAGAAATTAACTCTTGTTAAATTTTCTGCATTATTGTTTACTGGGAATGCATCAGCCTTTTCTTCCAATTGGATGCTCCTTGAAGGCAAGTGTAGCATTTTCAGCCACTGTAAGCTAGGACAATACTTTATCACAACTGCAATTTTGCATACTTTGTCTCTCCAGAGAATATTGTTCCTAGAGTTTATCAACCTGGAAATCACCTATTATCTGAATCTCAGCTTAAAAGATCTCTAGGACCACACCAGAGTGTTACTCATTCTCTCCTTTATAAAAAGCCATAATGTGGGATGCCTGGATTGTGCAGTCAGTTAAATGCCTGACTTTTGATTTCATCTCAGGTCATGATCGACAAGGGTTGAACCCCTTGTCAAGCCCAGCATCAGGCTCTGTGCTTAGCACAGAGTCTGCCTGAGTTTCTCTCTCCCTCTCCCTCTGCCCCTCCCACTTGTGCTCTCTCTTTCTCTCTCTTTCTCAAAGAGATAAATAAATCTTAAACAACATCAACAATGAAGTGGTAATGTCCTCCTTGAACACAACTGTATTTCAATATTTGATTAAAGTTATTTACTTCCCATGTCTGACTCTACTACCACAGTGTAAACTGTGCAAGAGCAGAAGCCACAATTTATACATGGCCACATTTATAGCCTGACAGGACGTGAGTATACAAGAGGTGTTCTATATCTGAAGCATGAATAGCTAAGACTAGAAATCCTGATTACAACACCTACCCCTAATATTCTTGCTATAAAAATTGCTATAGTAGTTCAGTTTGGATTTTTTTTTTAATTTTTACCCTTAGAGCACACTACATTCTGCCTGCAAATTAATAAATCCGATAAATTTACTGGGATATTTGAGTTACTGGATAATTCACATAACCTCCATAATAATTCTTTCAACATTATGTATAGCTTCTCTGGTTGTTCTTTGTCTTGTATTTCATGTTCTTACATTATTTAAAGCAATTCAATAACCATTTCTCTTTAGTCTGCCATCAAAATACTCTCCTAATTGCAATTGATATATAATGGATATGCTTATTTTTCTCTCTAGGTTTATGCTTTACTCTCTATTTATAGCTTTTCAGTGTTGGCAGGTGTGATATTTTGTCATTTGAATAAATAACTTTAAAAAAAAAAGATATATGTATTTATATACATGTATGTGTGTGTGTGGAGAGAGAGAAAGAGAAAATGTTTCCTTAAAAATATTCTGTACACAAGAGATATTTTCAGCAAAAGGACAAATGTGAAAGTCTATAATCTAAAACTCAGGTGGCTTGATTAGTAACTCTTTTTTTTTTTTTTAATCTTATACCACAGAGCAATAAACCAGTTTATTTGAATCCTAGGCCCACTCCTACTTCTTATGGTAGACTCATTTATTTAGGCCATGTCAGGATGCCCTTAGTGGATCATTATTTCTAAGAGGTTAGCCTACTCATACAGATAAGCTGATTTTTCATTTTCTACCAGCCTTTCCCATATCTTCTGTATGACTTATCTGCATTCATGATAAGATATGTATAGTTTCTAAATCAGAATCTGGTCACATTAATCATAATTCTCTCCCAACTTAAAATCCTTCTCTGGTTTCCAAATTCCTTATCTTTGCATTTGGCTCCCCACTGTATCTGACTAATGCCTTCTGTCCAGCTTTATCTCTCCCCACATGTTCCAGCCATCCAAAGCTCCTTAGAGTGTCCTGAATAGGTCATGCTATTCCATAGGTCCTAGCCTGTTCTCCCTTGTCAGCTAGGTTTATTTCTCGCTGTCCTTCCAGAGTCTGTTCAGCATCAACCATTCTATCAAATGCTTCTGGCTGTCCCTATAAGAAGGAGACCATTTCCTCTTTTAGTCCCATTGTACCCTGTTTGTACATATACTATAGTGTCTAAGATGGGTTAACTATTAGTATCTTGGTTTGTTTTATTTATACAAAAGATCATAAACTCCTTGAGAAAGGGGCTGCATAGGACCTGATGTCTACCCCTTAGGAACTGAATGAAAATTTCCTGAAAAAAAAAATAAATTCAGACAGGTATTTAATTGTATAAATAAAATACAATATAATAAATGCTAGTATGGAAGTATGCCTAATATGTATAGAGAAGGTAGCCTATAGTTCTAGATCTTTAGGACATTTCAAAATGTCTAGGAGCTGTGAGGACTCCAAAGGACTTAACAGGGAATGTGAAAGATAGTTGTAGGCATGGACTTTGCCCTCCATAAGTTATATTCATACCGCAAGCACAAGTTGAGAGCTCAGTGATGCCAAGCACTTTGTCAGGTATTGGGTATATGGAGACTAAAGACTATGTCTGAGTCCAAAATCAGACCATCTTATGGTCTGATTTTGAAAACAGAATAACAAACAGACAACTATAATGCACACAAATTTCACCACAGTGGTAGATATATATGATGTGGCAGCGCAGAAGAAAGACACCTTATTTAACACTCAAATTTAAGAAATCTTTCCCGAAGACATGACATCTAATCTGTATTCGGAGAGCATGAGCAGAGGTGTTTCTGCCAAAGTCACAAGTCACTGCCAAGTCTTGGAGATACGAAGATCATGATGGTGATTTAGAGACTGTATAATAAATAGCATGGCTGATTTTAGAGACTGTGGAAGAAGAAACATATGAGCTGATGGAAGTCCTCAAACCCCGTGCTTTCCATACCATTGCTCTGTGTAAAAGCCTACATTAGCTCACCTGTGATAGTCACTGCTCATATAACTTAACATGACATTAAAAGGCCACTCTGTCTTGTGGGGCATAGACTGAAGGGATATGAGGCAGGAGGAAAAAGAACAGGGAAATATGGGGTATTAAGCAAGAAGTGATAAGAACTTGTATTAAGGTGTTGGTTTTGAACATAAAGAAAATAGTCAGGTGGTTAAAAATACTAGAAAAGTGGACTTAAACACACTGGTGATCATTTTTCTTTGAAGGAAGAAGACAGAGAGAAGCGTCAGAGATAATCTCGTTGTTTCAGTCTCCATAACTAGTGAAGATGTATGGTTACCAGATAAAATACAGGACACTGAGTTAAATTTGATTTTAAACATTTAACAATGTTGGTCAAATTGTCACATTTATACCATAAATATATATATAACTTTTGTTGTCTATTATAAATCAAAGCTGGAAGAAATAAAATTTTAAAAAAATGAAAATTAAAGAAAACATTGAGTGGGACTTACTAATACTAAAAAATTATTTGCTTCTCCTCTGAACTTCAAATTTAACAGTTTCCTATTTTCCTTTTTTCCCCTAAATCTGGCCACTCTAATGGAGCCAGAGATAAAAATAGAGAATTAAATGAGGAGAACAGGAGTAGATAAGGAGAGCTAAGAACTTCATTTTGAAAAATAAAATAATAAAATAAAGAACTTCATTTAGGACCTGTGGAGTAAAGGTGACTGACAGGATACTCAGTGTGTATGGCACCCAGATGGTTGCTTCAGGAATTCAAGAGAAACATCCAGACTGTTGAGCTAGGATGGAAATTTTGGATCAGTGAGATCAATACAGGGGAGTAGAGAGTGAATGGAGGAGGGTGTGGATGGAATCTCAGTCAGCCCTGCCATGCAAGGTTAAACATGGAGGAAGCATCCTTGAAAGAGACTGGGTAGTGGGTAAAGGCATACAGACAATGTGAAGTAACACCACAGAAACAAGAAAAGAGTATTTCTATAAGGAAAGAGTGGCAAACAGCTTCAAAATCTATCGAGGGAAGCAGTGTGAAGAAATAAAGCCAGCTACTTGGATGTTAATGATAACCTTGATATGAGCAGTTTCAATAAGGTGGGGGTAGAAGCCAATTATACATGCTCTTTGCACCTGCTCTGTGCTCATAAACACTTGAACCCAGTTGCTGAACTCATTTGCCTGTAGTTGTCTTTATGTAAATCATGAGGTTATTATTTCCATGAGAGGATAGTTTTATTAATCAATATATTAAGCTCTGCAAATAAATTATGATTCACAACTGCAACAGCAAGGCACAAATATTTATTGAGTGCCTGCAAAGATCTTACCAAAATGCTAGGTGCTACAGATATGCTAAACAATGCTGGAGTAATTCCCAGCTACACAGAGTTAAGAGTCTCCAGTGGATGTACCAACATACATTAAGTTCAACAGAGCAATCTGTCCAACACAACTAATTGTCACCAAACACCAACTTTTCAGTGACCATATGAACTCTGAGATTTGTTTTGTTTCTGGTAATGAAAACTTATGACAGATCCTTCAGTGAAAGTGACTCTTAAATCTTATTTTTTTTAAGCAAAAGAGTATCCATAGAAAAACGATTTATTTTTACTGTCACCACCTTAATGTATTCTAACCAGTCACAACTGTCTAGATTGACCCTTTGCGAAGGAAAAGAGATGTAGGGATACATGGGGAAGTGGCAGCCTTGGGCTATGCCTGCCCACCCACACATTTTCAGGGTACATCAGATGATATACAGTACCCAGCCTTTCCAGATTTTCTCGTTAAAACAGTGTATATAATAAAATGAAAATAACGATGTTACACCTACTGTGTAACCACCTGTCAGTAAATTTATGAACAATTAGAAAATGAAAGTACTTTCCAGGGAGCAATTTGTAGAAGCGATAAAATGCTCATTTTTTCCAGAAATATAATAGGACAACAACTTTTCTCTTTTTTTTCCCTCTAAAACAGCTTTTGCAGTAATTAATCAGCTCTGTTTTGTTGTTGTTGTTTTTAATGTTTCAGTTCTTCAAAATGCACTAGGCAGGCACGACTGGAGGCCATGAAGGAGCCATTTAAAATTTCTAGGCAAAGTGAAGCTTAGAGCCCAGGCTGTTTCACGTTTCATAGGTAGTCACGCTTCTCAATAAACTTGGGTTTATGCATGCTGTCTCAGGGGTTTTACCACTCGGAAACAGATGCCAGATTTTTCCCTTGTGCAGCAACCATTAAACCCCAGACACACCTGCAGAATATATGTGCTTTTCCTGGTTAAATTCATTAGCTAATGACCTAAGGTCTCCACCTAACATCCTTCAATAACAAAACTCGTCATGAAAACCAAATTTATGTACTACTAGAACTACAGTATAAATATAATAATGTAAATAACTAAAACTTCCATAGTGCTATGTGATTGATGAAACATCTTTCTTCAACTCTATCCCATTTGAACCATTGCTCAAATGATATTATTCCCAATCCACAGTTGAGAAAGTAGAGGCTCAAAAAGGTATAATCAGTTGCCTGAGGCTCCATAGTAAGAAGAGGGCTAGATAGCAAGCCCAGGTTTCTGGCTCCTTTTCTTGTTCCACTGCATAAAGATTTCCAATACCAATTCACTGAGATGAATGCTTCCACCCTTGATAAACAGAAGCCAAGGACACCATCATTATCACCTCCCAAACTGTGGAACCTTGGAGAGAGAGAAAGAACTCTCTGATCAAAACCCTAGGCTTCAACCCACGGCCAGTGAAATCTTGTGGACGGTCCTGGCTCCCGTCCCTGGGATTCCTCTCAGCAGTAATCCTGTGGTCCAGCTGCCAGGGCTGACCAGCCACAGCAGAGGCAGAGTGGATGGTGCTTGGCCTCCTGACCCACTTCAGGCTCAGCCCCTGCTGCTGCTGCTGGAAACATCAATTTTCTAGCATAGCCATGTTTTTCCTCAGAGCAATTGGTGAGTCCTTTTCCCTCTGCTTTTTCACCCCTTCCTTTTAATCTTTTTTTATTTTTATTTTTCATATCAAGTCCTTTTTTTTTTTTTTTTTTGGTGCTTTTTGCTTTTTCAGTGGCCTTTTTATAGATTTCCGCACCTCTCTCTTCTTTTCATGTTTGATTCTTTTGTAAGAGGCCCTCTTTCTTCCTATCTTTGTTTGTCTGACTCCTCTTTCTAGGATGCCTTTCCCCTCTATTCATTGTTATTCTCCCTGAGATTCTTCTCTTGTCGCTCTAGGGACTTGAATTTTGATCTTTACTGCTGGACTAAAGCTTTGTCATCCTTCTGTGTTTTCTTTGTGAGTCAATTTTTTTCCTCATCATTTTTCTTGGAGCAAAAAGAAAATATCTCTTAGCAGTCTACATGATCCATTTGGTGGCTTGTGTTTTGACCTAAATGTTTGTTCTTCCTTTGCTCATTCATTATTTTAATTGTAGCTGTCAAGGCTCTAGAGGAGGAAGAAGACAATGGATGGTTCCTTCCCCAGTCTTTTCCTTGTAGAATCTACAAATTCCATGGAGGACAAACTTACTCTGTCTCCTACACAAAAGATTTTAATGAACAAATTCCAAAGCTGTGGGTTTTGATGCTCTTTATCCATATGTTTTCATAGTGACTGAGATTTGCTTCATAAAATCTCAGGAAGGGAAGTCTGAGGTGTGTGTGTGCCTGTGTGTGATTGAGGTGTGATTGAGAAGCAACAAAGAGTATAGATTCAAATGTATACCTAAGTGACCTCGTATATGTATATTCACCCATTTAACCACCACACAGATTAAGATATAAAATATTCCTCTTTCCAGAGGGTACATCACGCCCTTTCCCATTTAATACCTTCCCAAAAAATTGCCACTAATATGACTTTCTTGAAATTCATATGTAAGATTCTAATAGGTACTCTTATGTGTGTGTGGCTTCCTTCACTCACCATGATTTCTGAGATTCCTATGTGTCATCTGTATTAGCAATTTGTTCTTCAACTTATAGCTGTGTAGTTTTTCATTGTATTTATTCCATAACCTGATAATCTATTATCTTGACAGGCATTAAGTGGTTTCTAGTTTTGGGTTATTATAAAAGAAAATCCACTGTGAACATTCTTCTTCATGTCTTCTAATGTGTATCTATACAAATTTCTTTTGGGAAAATACAAGTTGAATTGGGGAGAGGAAATAAAATAGATGTATGTTTAGGGTTGTTTTGTTTGTTTGTTTGGTTTTTTGTTTCTTTTAATATTCACCTCTTCCCCTCACCTTTTTTTTTTTTTTTTAAGATTTTATTTGTTAGTTTGATAGACAGAAATCACAAGTAGGCAGAGTGGCAAGCAGAGGGCAGGTGGGCAGGGGGCGGGAAGAAAGCTCCCTGCTGAGCAGAGATCCCAATGTGGGGCTCAATCCCAGGACCCTGGGATCATGACCTGAGCTCAAGGCAGAGGCTTAACCCACTGAGCCAGGTGCCCTATGTTTAGGTTTAATAGAAATTGCCAAACAACTTTCTAATGTAGATGAGGCGAATCCCAGCAACAACGTCTAATGTGTCAGCTGATACCCATCCCCACTAAGACAATATTGTCAGTCTTTACATTTTCGCCATCTGGCCAGTGTGAGAGAAGATTCGAATTGAAAAGCTAACTACACCAAATACTGCAGTCTTTCAAAAGCCGGCATATCAGACGTCTTACATCGCTCCTCAAATTCTCTTGGCCTCCTTGCCTCCCAAATCTTTGGCTGTTTCCACAGCTTCCTCAGTCCCCATGGCTGGCCAGATCCAGGCATGCCCCCTGCAGTTCTGCCATCTGAAGCTAACCTACTGACCACCCTAAGTCTCTAGGTCGTCCACCACTTCCCACTACAGATAAAATGCCATCCTTCAGGGTAGGGGATGTAGCTTCCCTGGTGGTCACTGCAGGGCCCATGCAATGCAACCCAGAGGTCTGAGGAGTTCACTGCCTGTTAAGTAAACTTACATCAAAGGAAGATAGGAAATGAGGCAAGAAAGTCAGGGCATAAGTCCTCTTTCCATCCTTCCTGATCATGGATAGTTTCAAGGCACAGTCTCTCCGGAGCTGGTTTATAGACTTCCTGCATGGCTGAGTAGAAACACCTACCAAGTGGCCAACTATGCTGCTCCCTACTCATCATCGATCTGCAGCTAGTATTGATAAGGCAACATCACCTATAGCTTCTCATTCTTCTCTTTGCACCTTCGCTTTGCCTTCACACTGGGAATTCACCACAAAAATAAAACATCAGAATTTAATCAGGATCTGTTTTCTAGGGACCAGGAAATAAGAGCTTGGTTAAAATATATTTTTAAGGGGCGCCTGGGTGGCTCAGTGGGTTAAAGCCTCTGCCTTCAGCTCAGGTCGTGATCCCAGGGTCCTGGGATCAAGCCCAGCATCCAGCTCTCTGCTCAGCAGGGAGCCTGCTTCCCTTCCTCTCTGTCTGCCTCTCTGCCTACTTGTGATCTCTGTCAAATAAATAAATAAAATCTTTAATATATATATATATATATATTAAGATTTTTAAATGGGTTTGATATATATTTTGAATTCATTCAGTTTCTAGAGAACTGAAATATGAAGGTGTTAATGGGAGATACCAGGACTAGAAAAGATAAAACCTATCTGAGAATCTGAATGTCTAAGTTCTACATTCAGCTTTCCTATTTGTGATCTCAGTACTTTACTCTATAGCCCTGAGACTCAGTTTCATTTCTTTTTAAAGCTCTCAAGGATGTAGTAGAAATGTCAAAGATACTCTATTAAAGGAACTTTAATATCAAATATAGGATCATGTGAAATTGCTGTTCTGTAGATATCATTCAACAATACTAGTTTTTCTTTCTCTTCCCTCCAAAAAAAGGAATGCTCTAAAATTAAGAAATAATCTTCTTCAATATTAGCCTGATCATCATATCATTATCACTATGATTTAAAAAGAAGTGATGTGCTAAAGAGACTTTATGGCAAATGAATAAATATTAAAATTTAAAATAAAAACTAATTATGCTATTCCATCCAGCAGGGAATGTCTTCTTCCTTGTTGTAGGTCAATTTTACCAATGTTTCATGCTCCTTTCTTCCAAGTCATCTTCTGTGTTACTCTGATTTCAACCCCTTCTGGTGCTGATAGCATTCATCTGTTCATTCATTATTTATTCATCAAATGCCTATTATATGCTAGATATATTTCTAGTATATATTATGTTATATACTAGAAATAAAACGGTGAACATAAACAGTACAGTCTCCATACATAGAATTTAAGGTCCAGTGGGAAGAGACTTATTTACTACAAACTTTTGAAAGTATGTAGAATAACAAAAGGAGTACTCGGAAAAGAGATAGAAAATGCTATGAAATTCTATGATAGGCCAGTTTGGCATAGTCAGGAGGTTGAGAGCAAACTGCTGAGGAAGTGACAGTGGAGGTAAGATCTGGAAGTTAATAGGAGTTGACAAGGCAAGTGGGGAGGGGAGAACACTTAGAAGAAAAGCAGCCAATGCAAAGACCCAGACGTGAAAGGAGGCTAGTGAGTCAGGGAGCTGTAATGAAGAGCACGGTGGGTGCCTGGAGCACAGAGCGTGAAGGGGACACTGTTGACATCAGGCCAGGAGGCAGCTGTGGATCAGAGTTGTCAGGGAATGGAGGCCACATTAGGGACTTTTGTAATTTTGCTAGGACCAATGGGAAGTCATTTAAGGATCTAAACATTGTGCATGTGTGTGTGATTAGACTTTTTTAGGAGATCATTTGGGCTGCAGGAGTAATCTGAGGTGGTCAAGAGTAGAAGCAGAGAGGTTATCCGTAGCTGGGGAGAAGAAGGGATAAGGAGTTACTGTTTAATGCATACTAAGTTTGGGATGATGAAACAATTCTACATAGAGATCAATAGTAGCGATGGTTGCACGACACTGTGAATATACTTATTGTCACAGAATTATATACCTAAATATGGTCACAATAGTAGATTTCATGTATATTTTACCATTTAAAATTGTAAGAGAAGATGTAGATAACTTAGTAGGTTTTTGTAGTAATTCGAGTGACAACAGTATCTTGTTCTAGATTATTGAGTGGTAGAGATGGAAAGAGGTGGGTACAGTTAGGGAGTTTTTTTGGAGAATGGTGAACTGGATTTAGTATGGCAGAGACAGGCTTGCTAGTCGCCAAACGTATTCTTCTCTTCTTGGGCATACAGCAAGACTATATTCTCTAGTTGTCTGGGAGTTCTAGCCACAGGAATGTGAGCAGAAGTTGTGTGTACCGTTTCCAAGAACCCTGACCATAACGAAAACCAAACAGATGAAAACAAGCTTCCCCCACCAAAAACAAACAAACAAACAAATGAAACCCACATCTTTTTATGCTCAATCTTTCCTTCTCTCCAGTCAGCCTGCTAGATGTCTATGACCAGTATTGACCTTGTCACCACACTTTGGAAGAGGCAGAACCTCAGTCAGGTTTTATTCCTGAATGATTGCATGGAATTGAGCACTTTGCCCTCTCCCAGATCTCAGATAATTGGAATATCTGAGCAAGCAATACAATTTCATTGTGTTAAATTACTAATAGCTTGAGATGTTTGAAGCTAGAGTTACTTTATGTGGTACTTGTTTAGGAGTGAATTATGACCTCCCAAGTTTCATACATTGAAGCCCTAACCCCCAATGGGACGGAATTTGGAGACAGGACCTTTAAGGAGGTAATTAAGATAAGGTCTCAAGCATGGCAACCTAATCTGATAGAACTAGCTTCCTTATAAATGGATAGGACAAGAGATCTCTCTCTCTCTGTCTACACATGAATACAGAGAAATGGTCATGTGAGTACACAGCTAGAAAGCCATTTTCTACAAGCCAGAAAGAGAGTTCTCCCTACAAATCAACCCTAATGGCACCTCGATCTTGAAATTCCAACTACCAGAATTGTGAGAAAATGACTTTCTATTAAGTCACCCAGCCTGTCATCTCTTGTTATGTAGTAGGAGCCAACTAAGATAGTACCAATGATGAAAGGGACTGTGGGGAGAAGTATCTGATTGAATGGTCATATTTCCGGTTCATGGAACTCAGTGTATGATGATGCCAAACACTAAAGGGAAACCCTGCTGTAGGCAACATTTGAGTTTAATTCTGGACATTTTGTCTTTGAGGTCCCCTAAGGCTTCCAAGAAGAAATATCAAATTGGTCTTTTTGTACAGTAAATAAACACTGATAGTCTAATGCTAAATACTGAATACCCATTTTACTAAAATATGTTTTACCTATTGCTCAGTTTAAACAATTTTTCTCTAATAATTTTATGAGGATATGTTCTGTCTCCCTTCAGGAACGAAAACTTCCTTGGACTTTTCCTCCATTCTTCTCCACAGTTCCTACAATATCATGAATATAATCAACATTCAATAAATGATTATGTAGGTGAATTTATTTTTTAAGAATTTACTGTTTGCTATCCAAGGGCCAAAGACCAACACAGCCTACCTTGGAATGTTTAAGGTAAGACAAGTTTGGTGGTTAGCCACTTACCTGTTGCAACACTTCCCAAAATACATTTTTATTTATTTTTTTTATTTTTATTTTTTAGGAAGATTGTATTTATTTATTTGAGACAGAGAGAAAGATAGCGAGAGAGAGCATGAGCCATGGGCAGGGGCAGGGAGAAGAAGAAGCAGACTCCTTGGTGACCTGAGAGGCCCAATTCCAGGACTCTTGGATCATAACCTGAGTCAAAGGCAGACGCTTAACCCACTGAAACACCCAGGTGCCCCCCACCGAAATACATTTTGAATAAATACAAAAGAAAACTGTAATGCAGTTGTGACCACTCTCTTGTCATTGCCCTCGCTCCCCCACTATAGATGTAAAAATAAGAACAAATTTTAGGATTCAAGTGGGGTTCAACTTAATTCTATTCAAGCAAATATTATTGAGTGCTATTATGCACATTGCGTATTTTAGGTGTTCCTGTTGACACAATCAATCTCTTGCCCCCCAAGGACAGAGTATAAAATAGTGGAAGGAAAAAAAAAATAAAAAATAAAAAAAAAATAAAATAGTGGAAGGAGATGTGGAAATCATCCTGTGAAAAGCAGGCTGATGATTTACAGTTTTTTTATCCTTGGGATTGTCACAAAGCACTTAATGCAGAGATGACGCTCAGCATATTCTTACGATTATGCTTTCACTTAGTAGGTATTAAATATTTAGTGAACAAGCAGATGAATCAACGGATAGACTACAGTATAAAGCTATCTGTGCAAAATTACTAAAATGTACTATAAAATATGTAACCCCAGGCATAAAAATCTGGAACTTCAGAGCAAGCATGGATTTCACAGAACATAGACTTCTCCCTTATTTTAAACAGCAAGAAACCGATATAAGAAAGTTAATCTGTATGCCTAAAACAGCGCAAGTAATTGATGCTAGAGTAGTTTCTAGGTCTTTTGGCTCACCATACTGTTATCTTATAACCAAGTGAGTATTTTCTGAAAACCAAGCAGTAGACCCTTGCCTTTAAATGATGCTGGCATCACGGTTGAACCTAAGGACCTTACGTTCCTTATTGGATCGGGGACCCAGTAAATCTTTCAACACAGGAAGGACGAGGAAGCTGGTGGCCTGAAAGCTGATTTCTGCAGAGATGTGCTGAATTTACTAGTAGAGAAGAGGAGAGCCCTGAGAACACGGGCCCACCGAAAGCCATTCAAGCAGCTTGCCAGAGGGCATGCTATCAAAATGTGAAAGGCAGCCCCCTAACTCTTTGCCTAACTATGGGCAAGATGACACTGGGGAGATGTGGATTTGGAAGCAGGAGCCCGGCTGGGTGACTTTTGTACTTGGAACTGTCCCACTGACACCGGAGTCCAGCCTTCATTACCATCAATCACACTCAGGCACCCTTCCGCGGAATAGCAAAGACTAACTCAAGGGCCGCTAGCACCTCGTTGTGTCCTACGGAATGGGAGAGTTCCTGAATCCAAACAAAAGCCTTTCTTGCTTGGAGCAGAACTTTGCATAATCATCATGTTTGCAGGCCAACTAAATGTAAATGTATGCAAATGTACTGGCAAAGTTGGCCTGGCCCTCGGGCCTTTGCAAAGAGGCTCTCCCTGTTGCAAAATGTAGGTGAGCACCACCTGCTTGGAGGGCAGAGGATTAAGGAAGAGGCAGAGGGATTACGAAAAGCAGTAGAAGAGGAAAGGGAACAATGGTATTAGAATGAGGTATTAGAATGGTATTAGAACAAAGGCATTAGAATGAGGGAAGGAGATGTTAGCATAGGCCTCCTGTGAGTAGCCAGAACTGACTGAGCTATAACCCCACTCACCTAGCACCAGGAATGCTTTGATTCACAGGAGCAGCAGCCCAGGGAACATTTACTCTCAGAGACAGAAAATCACTGCAAGGCAATTGTTTCTGGGGGAAAATGGGAGCATGTTCCAAATTGAATTATACCTAGAAATTATTTTCCCCTTCCCAAAGTCAGAAAAGTCTCTAAAAACCCCTCTTGCTGTAGCCAGAATGGGCACTTTGTAGCTGATGTTGTTTCTGCTAGAAACCTTATAGAACCTGTCCACACCAGCAGGGCTGTCCTATAAGCACTCCACAGACTTCTGCAGCAGCAAATGGGAATCAGAAAGGACTAGCACAGGATATGTGTAATAGATGAACTCTGGAGTGTCATGAAGGCTGAGCATTGAGGACACACAAACCCCACAGCAATTAGCACGCCGTCTCCAGCTAAGGAGATGAGTGGGGTGGGGTGGGACAGTAAATCTCAGCCAGTGGCTTTGGGCTCTGTAGGACGAAGAAAGAATTAGGAGGCCCTGAACCAGCACAAGATTAGAGACAGGATGGGCTGGAATGGAAATTAACACTGTTTTAGCCAGTCTTGAGTTAAGAATTCTCTTACAGCCTACAGAGGAAGGAAGAATGTGTAGTTACCACCAGACTCACACCATCGCTATCCCTGAATAATATGGGATCTGTAGATTATTTTTGTATGCACAACATGCCAAAATCAGTTTGTTTCAGTTTCCCTCAATCAAATATTTTCATCCATCTTACCATTTAAATACTTATTGATTTGCTTATTACAGGCTAGACACATTTATTAAACATTTTGAGCATCTAATCTGTGTTAGCTCCTGTGCCATACATGGGAGGTAAATATTTTTATCCACAGGGAGGTGAAAACTTTGTCCCCATCTTCACGGTGCTTACATTTTGGTGGGGAGATCAGCTATGTAACTCCGTGGTTACAGTCCAATGTGACAGAGCCACAGCCTGGGATGGTGGTGGGGGGTGAAACTCAGGAAGTCTGGGCTCCTATAACACCGGCAAGTACAGATTAGGAGAAGCCGCTGAACTAAGCAGGCACAAGTGGGGGTATTATGTGCTGCATGGGATGTAGAGAGAAGGGGGGAGGTGGTCCCCACAAGCCTGAGCTTTCTGTAAGTAGCCAAGGAATCAGCACTGCCTAGTGAAGGCTCCTGAACCCAGAGACTTTTCTTGACACCATTTCTGTGAAGCTTCTAATGAGAAGTCGAGCTCCTCATTAACGGATTAGTTCAGTGCGGTCAGAGCAGACCTGTGTGAGCACTCCCCAGGGCTCCACACCTGCCAGTTCATGGTCAGCAGGTACCACCTGGACCTGGACGGAGTCTGAGGGAAAGGAAGGGCAACCGCAGGACTATGGGGATGCTCAAGTGACTCGTATTTGAAATGGCATTGCCTCCTGTTCCCCTTTGTTCCTTACATACTAGCCAAAAAGAGGTCGACGCCACTGCAGTTGAAATGATAGAACCAAAGGCTTCTGATGATACTGGTGAGAACCTGTCTTGCAGCAGTTGGCAGTCAGGTCACTGGGCAGCCCTGCATTCTCACCTCCGCCTTCTCTCCCACCACTGCTGTCGCACTCTCACCTCTTAGCGGGTGTGCGAGGCCCCAGGGAGTTCTTATTTCTGGAATATCCCATCTGAGGTGCTCCCACCCTCCGCCTGGCACTTTCTCCAAGTTTCCTTTGCAAGTCGCCTGAGTGCCTGCTGATTGACCCTCTGGTCTTTCTCAGAGCTATCCTTGGGCGTCTTTTTAATGGCCTGACCTTAATTGCATTTTCCTGTTTGTGCCACGTAGTCAGCATGCAGTTTAATAAAAGACTTTTAAGCTGCTGGGCCCATTCTTCCCTCCCCACCTACATCTTAGGTAGTAGAAGATTTTAAACCTTATTTTTAAGGTGATTGATTTGGTGTGTTTTCCACTTTCCTTCCTGCTGTGGGGACATTTTGCCTCTATGTGTGATAATTTTTTTTAAAGAAACTTTGATTTTCCTGTCCCCTCACTTTCCACCCTGCTGTTGCGGAACCAGGGACTAGAAGGCTTTATTCCTCAAGTAGATATTTTGCGTTTTCTGATTCTGTTATTAGTTGTTGGTGCTTTGGATTAGCCATGGCCGGGGCTCACGGCTTGTCATCACCGCTCACATCGGTAGGGTGTTTAAAGTGGGCACTTGGAGGTGGGGAGAGGGTTGTGCTGTAGCCATGGATTTTTTTTTTTTTTAAACTGGAGCATAGATTTTTATTTTATTTTATTATTTTATTTTATTTTGGATGTGATAACAGTAAGGGGAATTCATTCCAGATAAGGCTATGTCATTTCGTATGTGGTAGTAGCCCCTTAAAGAGGTAATCTTCAGAAAGTATCTGAGTTTTGGGGCATCTGGGTGGCTTAGTTGTTAAGCGTCTGCCTTTGGCTCAGGTCAAGATCCCAGAGTCCTGGGATTAAGCCCTGAATCTGGCTCCCTGCTCAGTAGGAAGCCTGCTTTTCCCTCTCCTTCTGCTGCTCTGCCTGCTTGTACTCTCTTGCTTTGTCTGTCAAATAAATAAATATAAATAAAGTCTTAAAAAAAAAAAAAAGAAAGTATCTGAGTTTTGTGTTCTTTACATAAGTGACATTTATGTGAGCATGGAAGGTTCTTAAAAGAAAGACTTAGACAAAAGTTTTAATGATGATTCAGTGATTATTTTTTTTTCCCTCAAAGTTGTCTATTTCATCTCTTAATCCTCTCTCACTAAGTGTAATTATATGTAGTTTTTTCAGAAATACCTCCTGGACGTGAGACTATATTATGACAATATCAAAAATAGGAGAAGAAGATTCAAAAATAATAAGGAGAAAGACATAAAACTTCAAGGATAGGGGGCCTAACACACATAGATTTATATATATTGAGAAGATGACATAGTTTGATCATTATCCACAAAAATCCAGTATAATTTATTAAAACATTATGAGGCCAGTAACTGTATTTTTATGTTAAAACTGTATTAGGTTGAGTAGATGTGAATAGTTCTAATAGTTCCTGAATTACCTTAACTTCATGCCTGTCAGAGGCATTTTCAGAAATTAACCTAGCAGCCTAAAACAAATTAATTTTAGTATTTCCTTAGTATAAGACCTAGTCAAGTATGGAGTGCTGTCTACTTCATACACAACAGTCTTAAGGAGGAGGTAGGGCAGGCTTTATTTCCTACAACTTATAGGTAAAGACACTGAAACTTAGGTTAAGTAACTCATTTAAAGTGCCAGAAGAAGGGACCAAAGCAGAAGATAAGTTGTGCACACCTCCTACCTGGGAGCAGCTAGGCGACAAGGTTTCTCTTCTGTATGTTCTAATTAAGGTTTGGTTATCATGAACACAGCCCTTTTTGCTAGATTGCCACTGGTATTAGAGCACCCTACTAACATAAACCCAACCTTCATTTGCCTGAGCTGTGACCAGTTCACACTGTTGGTGTCTGGGGAGCAAGAACAGGGCAGAGGGTGGAATTCTAAAGTCTTGCCTGAGCCTGATGGTCCACTGGGTGACTACTTAGTTTCTCTCATCCTCTTGCAGAGGATGTGCTGAATGAGCTCAAGCAGAGTAGCAGAGAAACAAGCAGAGGGTAGGCCATTTGTGGAAAGAGTGTGGGGTCCTGCAAACAACTTACAATGTGTGTAGCGCTAGAGAAGCCCACATGGAGAGCCTCAGGAGCCAAGAGCAGCTGAGTTTGGCCTATGGATTTCCCGCCTCCATTGGGCAGACGTCCTCAGTACCTAGGGACTGTACTCCTCTGTCCCCTGTGTCCTTTTCTCTTAGTATATGTGCTGCCGAAGTGAGCACTGTCCTTTCCTCTTGACCCCTCTCCACCTTTGTTCCCTACACTTTGAGTGGCACCCTCCCTGCATCTCTGTGGTGTTCCCCCAAGCACCTCTCAGTTCTTCCATCTCTTTCCCTTATCTCCTTGTTTTCTAAATCTTCCTGGGCCAGGCCCCACACCCCCTGCCCTACACTCTGCTGGGCAACTTGAACACATATCCAGTGAAACAACAGGTGTCACCCCTTTCCCCCATGTCCCATTCTTGCAACAACTTCTGTTTGATCTGTTTGGGAGAACTTTGTGCAAAGGACAGAAGTTATATATGTGGATGTTGTTCATAGTAAATTAAGTATAAAATCTATATCCAGAACCCAAAATCGACTGTTAATTCTGTGTCTGAGGGAGACCACATTTCTTGTCCTAGAGCAACTTGTGCCTTGGAAATGACAAACATCTGAACTGTTATTAGATCTCAGGCCACTGTGGAGGTTTTATAAAGCACTCTCTGCTCCATCCAGATTTCTCACTTGGCATTTCTGGGACACAGAGAATCTCTTCTGCCAACTTCTAAACTCATTTAAAATCTGTACTTTTCCTCTGAAAAAATTCTACTACCTACAAGAGCCAATAACAATAAGATAATTAATGATTATCTCTAGTCTAACATAGAGCTACCTTTTTTTCCCCCCCAGTACTGACCTTAACTAAGGTGATATTCTGTATTTCTCTAAATCTGTTGCTCACCATTCACACATCAAATATAGGGATCCCCCCTTTGCTTTCTTTCTTTTTTTTTTTTTTAAAGATTTTATTTATTTATTTGACAGACAGAGATCACAAGTAGGCAGAGAGGCAGGCAGAGAGAGAGGAGGAAGCAGAATCCCCACAGAGCAGAGAGCCCGATGTGGGGCTCGATCCCAGGACCCTGAGATCATGACCTGAGCCGAAGGCAGCGGCTTAATCCACTGAGCTACCCAGGTGCCCCCCCCTTTGCTTTCAATTAACAATGATAACGATCATAAAACTCCAGCTCCTGGGGAACTCATGTTCCCTTCTTTGGGGATTTTAAGTCACCCACATCCCTAGTATATCATTTTAAAGGGGGGAAAGTCTATCTGGACAGAAATTAAGAAGATAAAAAGAGAATAGGAAGTGAGAAGAAGAATTGTAAGAGGGTAAAATCTCTATTCCAACAATATCTTCTTCTAAAGCTGTTTATGATAAAAAGAGGATTAGGTAGCCAGTATTCCTGTTACTTATATTAAGTACCAGGCCCCTTTCCTCAGACACATGCAGCCTTGAGAACATCAATCCTATCACGACAAAATAGCCCTTGGGAAAAGGAATCCTCCTGGCAGTGTGCCACTCAGCTCTTATAAACTGTTAACCATGGTAATGAACCAATGCAACAGACATATTAATAATGACATGAAGAGACACATTTATTGTTGATTGTTGATATGGTGGCAGATTTATTGTGAGCTTTCCAGGAGGGAGGGCTTGGCCCAGCAATAGTGCAATTAAAAACAAATTGAATACAGGGACAAAGAATCAATAATCTAACAGGGCAACTTTTAGTTTGCAAAATACAAATATAAATTAATTGACCTGAACACAGTTGCTAACTGGCCATTAATGTCTACTTGCTGGCCAATCAGAAGACATCCCTCATCCCATTATGTTTATTGCAGCAGGCTGGGTGCATGCATTTCGAGCTCCACTTGCCTGGGATGCCCACTGAGGCATCTTGTTTGGAGATGATTTTCAATGTACTAAATGAAAGCAGTTGTATCATATTTTTCCCTAGGAACTCTAAATTCTGAGGAAAAAAAAATAATAAGTTTCACTAAGAACTCAGTAGAAATGCTTTCAGTGCCTACAGTGGACAGCAATCCATCTTAAGCACAGGGAAAGAAAGGTAAGGAATCCAAGGTAGACGTTGCTTTTTGTGATAGTGTCTTCAGTAACCTCCAATTTAAGATATTTTGCTATTATTTTTACAGATTAGTAACATTTAATATAAATTTGTTCATTGGTCATGCCAATTCAGATTACAATCCTTAAACTGAACCCATATAAAAAATTATGACGCTAACTCTAGCTCTTGCTTTTAAGGAAATTATAATCTAGAGGAGGAAAAGAGTAAAATCCACCAGTAGCTGAAATGTAAGAGAAAAAATTTCAACTATCTTAAGAAAGTGTAGGTAAAATGGCATTAGAATTCCAAAGAAAGACTTTGGCTTTGGATATTTAAAATCTAAAACTGTGCTGTCCAATAGTATCACCACTAGCCTGTGTGGTCATTTTAAATTAAATTAATTATAATGAAATAATACTAAAAATTCAGTTCATCAGTCATACTAGCCATATCTCATTTTCAAAAGCCACTGTGACTAATGGTTAACACGTTGGACAGTGCATATATAGAACATTTCCATTATCACTAAAAGGGCTATTGGACAGGTAAGAGCTCTGTGGGACAATGCTGCTCGAAAGGGTCTGCAGAATTTGGAAATCCAAAGAAAAATATATTCAAGATAGATAGATAGTTAAAGAAATTAAAAAGAAGGCAGAACATGGTGGGTGAGGGCTTTACAAAGACAAGTCTGGCTATGTGGTGTGTGAGATATGCAGACAGAATAGTAGAAAGTAGGTTTGACCATGAATTGCTTAGCACTTGGAAAAGTGATCTAAGAAAATTTGACTTTATCATCAATAGGGAATCACTAAAGTTATGAGGAAAGGGATGTGACATGATAAGGTGGTACATCAGGAATATTGAGACAATGGCATTAAATTGGATTATAAGGAGGCAGAGACTGAAGATTGGGTAGCAATTAGGATGTGAAAAAAGTCACTGAGGAGTGAGATTCTGCACTTTGATGGTGGTGGTTGTGGGAACAGAAAGGAAGGGGAAAACTTTATTGGATTCATCTGCTTTGTGAAGCAGAAAGAGAAAAGCAAAAGAGAAAGAAGGGTCAAAACTTAAGCAAAAGTTAGGAGGAAGTAAGATGGTGGAGGAGTAGGAGACTGAAATATCATCAGGTCCAGGAGTTCAGCTAGACAGTTATTAAACCATTTTGAACACCTACACACTCAATAGGAGATAGACAAGCAGAAGAGCAGCAATTCTAGGAGCAGAAAATAGACCACTTTCCAGAAGGCAGAAAGTGCGGAGAAGTGAATCCGAAGTGACGAGAAGCTAGATCTCAGGGGAGTGGCCAGCTCACAGCAATTGAAACACCACAAAATTGGAACTTTCAGAAGTCTGCTCCACTGAGGGAAATCATTCCAGAGGCTAAGTGGGGAGTGGAGCCCTCACGGGGACAGTGCGGTCTCAGGACCCACAGGGTTACAGAAAGACCAGGGGCGTCGAGTGTGGCAGAACTACCATGTATTGGAGCAGGAAAGCTGGCTACAGAGACAGAGATGAGGAGTATGCTCTCAGCTTGGGGTTACCTTAAACCTTGATCTAAGGCACAGTCAGTCCACTGTTCTTTGACTAGGGACCCCATAAACATCAGATCCAGGGAGAATCTCTCCTTCCTCCACTGGGAAGGGGCAGTGCGGGAGTGTGCTGCAGGAATCTGTTGGGTCTGGAGACTCCAAATGGGACCATGCTCCAGAGATAGAAATGCTGGGTCACAGGCTGGGTGCGCATGGAGTGCGGCAGGAGACCAGGGAGACAGGAGGGATTGACTGCTTTTCTCTGAGGGCACACAGAGGAGTGGGGCCACAAGCCATGTCTCCTAAAGGCCAGAGATTTGGAGGCTGCCATCCTCATTCCCATCCTCCAAGCTTTGCAGAAAACGTTCGGGGAACAAAAGCTATAGAGAGAGTGAACCTGAGCAAATGATTAGCCTGCCCCCGCAAAGGGGGTGAAATACCACCTCGAACAAAGACATTTGAGAATGACTGCAACAGATCCCTCCCCCAGAAGATCAACGAGAACATCCAGCCAAGACCAATTTCACCTATCAGTGAGACCTACAGAATTCCAGAGCTAGCAGAATGCAGCACATAGAATTCATGGCTTTTTCCCCATGATCCTTTAGTCTTTCAAAGTTAACTTTTAAATTTATTTTTTTCTATTTCTATTTTTTAACCTTTCCTCTTTCTTATTTTAACATTTTAAACTATTTTATGTTATCAATACATTCTTAAAAATATCTTTTTAAAATTTTCATTGTTATAGTCATATTCTATCCTTTCATTGCATTTAATGTTATTTTTTGTATACATATGGGTTTTTTTTCCTTTAAAATTCTGGGATACAATTTCTTCTAACAGATCAAAATACACTCTAAATCTAGCGCATGGCAGCCTGATCACATTCTTTCCTCTTTTTTTTTTTTTTTCCTTTTTTGAACTAACTTCTTGTCTTATCAATTCCCTTTTTAGAAACTTTTTAAATTTAATCTTTACAGTCATATTCCATCACTTCATCATGTTTACTTTTATTTGTGTGTGTGTGTGTGTGTGTGTGTGTGTGTGTATATATATATATATATATATAAAGGTTTTTATTTCTTTAAAATTTTGGGAGGTTGTTTCTTTTAAGAGACCAGAATACACCCAAAATCAAAAGGGTGGGTGGCTCTGTTCTATTCTAGTTTTTAAATTTTTCCCCTCTTTCTTCTCCCCCTGGTTTTGGGTCTCTTCTGATTTGGTTAGCATATATTTTTCTGGGGTCTTTGGCACCCTTTTAGTATTTGTTCTCTCATTCATCTATTCTTATCTGTATAAAATGACAAGGTGGAAAAACTAAACAAAAAAAAAATTTTTTTTAAGTACAAGAAGCAGTACCAATGGCTATGGGCCTAATCAATATAGACATTAGTAATATGTCAGAACTAGAATTCAGAATGACAATTATCGAGGTGCTGTCTGGGCTTCAAAAAAAGCATGGAAGATATTAGAGAATCCCTTTCAGGAGAAATAAAATCCCTTTCTGGAGAAACAAAAGAACTAAAATCTAACCAAGTTGAAATTTAAAAAAGACTATTAATGAGGTACAATAAAAAAATGGAGGCTCTTACTGCTAGGACAAATGAGGCAGAAGAGAGAATTAGTGATATAGAAGACCAAATGATGGAGAATAAAGAAGCTGAGCAAAAGAGAGACAAACAACTACTGGACCATGAGGGGAGAATTCAAGAGATAAGTGATACTGTAAGATTAAACAATATTAGATAACTGGGATCCCAGAAGAAGAAGAAAGAGAGAGGGGGGCAGAAGGTACATTGGACCAAATTATAGTAGAGAATTTCCCTAATATGGCAAAGGAAACAAGCATCAAAATCCAGGAGGCACAGAGAACCCCCCTCAAAATGAATTAAAATAGCTCCACACCACATGATCTAATAGTAAAACTTACAAGTCTTGGTGACAAAGAGAAAATCCTGAAAGTGGCTTGGGGTAAGAGGTTTGTAGAAACATTAGATTGGCACCAGACCTATCCACAGAGACCTGGCAGACCAGAAAGGACAGGTATGAAATATTCAGAGCACTAAACAAGAAAAATATGTAGCCAAGAATACTATATCCAGTGAGGCTGTAATTGAAAATAGGAGAGATAAAAAGCTTCCAGGACAAACAAAAATTAAAAGAATTTGCAAACACCAAACCAATATTTCAAACAGGAAATATTGAAAGGGGTCCTCTAAGCAAAAAAGGAGCCTAAAAATAACAGACCAGAAAGGAACAGAGACAGTATACAGTAACACTCACCTTACAGGCAATACAATGACACTAAATTCATATCTTTCAGTAGATAGCCTGAATGCAAATGGGCTAAATGCCCCAATCAAAAGATATAGGTTATCAGAATGGATTAAATAAACAAGACCCATTGATATGCTATTTACAAGAAACTCATTTTATACCCAAAGACACTTCCAGATTTTAAGTGAGGGGGTAGAAAACAATTTACCATGTTAATGGACATCAACAGAAAGGTGGGGTGACAATCCTTATATCAGATAAATTATATTTTAAGCCAAAGACTATAATAAGAGATGAGGAAAGACACTATATCATACTTAAAGGGTCTGTTCAACAAGAAGATCTAGCAATTTTAAATATCTATGCCCCTAACATGGGAGCATCCAATTATCTAAACCAATTAATAACAAAATCAGAGAAACACATTGACAATAATACAATAATAGTAGGGGACATTAACACCCTCTTCACTGAAGTGGACAGATCATCTAAACAAAAGTTCAACAAAGGGGCACCTGGGTGGCTCAGTGGGTTGAGCCGCTGCCTTCGGCTCAGGTCATGATCTCAGGGTCCTGGGATGAAGTCCTGCATTGGGCTCTCTGCTCAGCAGGGAGCCTGCTTCCCTCTCTTTCTCGCTACCTGACTCTCCGTCTATTTGTGGTTTCTCTCTGACAAATAAATAAATAAAATCTTTAAAAAAAAAAAAAAGTTCAACAAAAAGAAATAAAGGCTTTCAATGACACACTGGACCAGATGGACATCACAGATAAATTCAGAACATTCCATCCCAAGCAACAAAATGCACATTCTTCTCTAGTGCACATGGAACATTCTCCAGAATAGATAACATCCTGGGTCACAAATCAGGTCTCAACTGGTACCAAAAAATTGGGATCATTCCCTGTATATTTTCAGACCACGATGTTCTGAAACTAGAACTCAATCACAAGAGGAAAGGTGGAAAGAACTCAAATACATGGAGGCTAAAGAGCATCCTACTAAAGAATGAATGGGTCAACCAGGAAATTAAAGAAGAATTTTAAAAATTCCCTTGAAACACAGGAAAATGAAAACAACAACTGTTCAAAATCTTTGGGACATAGCAAAGGTGGTCCTGAGAGGAAAGTAGATAGCAATACAAGCCTTTCTTAAGAAACAATAAAGGTCTCCGGGTGCCTGGGTGGCTCAGTGGGTTAAAGCCTCTGACTTTGGCTCAGGTCATGATCTCAGGATCCTAAAATTGAGCCCTGGATTGGGATCTCTGCTTGGTGAGGAGCTTGCTTCCTGCCCCCCTGCCTGCCTCTCTGCCTGCTTGTGATATCTCTCTCTCTCTCTCTCTCTCTCTGTGTCAAATAAATAAAATCTTTGGAAAAAAAAAAAAGAAAGAAAGAAACAATAAAGGTCTCAATTATACAACCTAACTGTACACCTAAAGCAGCTGGAGAAAGAACCGCAAAGAATTCCTAAACCCAGCAGAAGAGAAATCATAAAGATCAGAGCAGAAGTCAATGAAATGGAAACCAAAGGAATAGTAGAACAAATCAACGAAACTAGGAGTTGATTCTTTGAATTAATAAGATTGACAAACCCTTGGCTAGACTTACCAAAATAAAAGAGAAAGGATGCAAATTAATAAAATCATAATTGAAAGAGGAGATATCACAAACGAAACCAAAGAAATATGAACAATTACGAGATTATATTATGAGCAACTATATGCCAGCAAACTTGACAATCTGGAAGAAATGGATGCACTCCTAGAGACATGTAAACTACCAAAACTGAACTAGGAAGAAGTAGAAAACCTGAACAGACCCACGACCAGTAAGGAGATTGAAGCAGTCATCAAAAATCTCCTGACAAACAAGAGCCCAGGGCCAGATGGCTTCCTAAGAGAATTCCACCAAACATTTAAAGAATTAATACCTATTTTTCTGAAACTGTTCCAAAAAATAGAAATGGAAGGAAAACTTCCAAGCTCACCTTATAAGGCCAGCATTACCTTGATCCCAAAGCTAGACAAAGACCCTATCAAAAAGAAGAATTGCAGACCAATATCCTTGATGAACACAGATGCAAAAATTCTCACCAAAATACCAGTCAGTAGGATCCAACAGTACATAAAAAAGGATTATTTGCCACAAACGATTGGGATTTATTACTGGATTATAAGGTTGGTTCAACATCTGCAAATCAATCAATGTGATACAATACATTAATAAAATAAAGAACAAGAACCATATGATACTCTCAATAGAGGCCTAAAAAGCATTTGACAAAGTACAGCATCCATTCTTGATCAAACTCTTCAAAGTGTAGGGATAGAGGGTATATACCTCAATATCATCAAAGCCATTTATGAAAAACCCACAGCGAATATCATTCTCAATGGGGATAAACTGAGAGCTTTTCACCTAAGGTCAGGAATATGGCAGGGACGCACACTATCACCATTGCTATTCAACATAGTACTAGAAGTTCTAGCCTCAGCAGTCAGACAACAAAAAGAAATGAAAGGCATCTGAATTGGAAAAGAAGAAGTCAAACTTTCCCTCTTTGCAGATGATATAATACTTAATGTGGAAAACCCAAATGACTCCACTCCTTAACTGTTAGAACTCTTACAGGAGTTGAGTAAAGTGTCAGGATATAAAATCAATGCACAGAAATGAGTTGCATTTCTATACACCAACAGCAAGACAGAAGAAAGAAATTAAGGAGTTGATCCCATTTACAATCACATCTAGAAACCATAAGATACCTAGGAATAAATCTAATCAAAGGAAAGAATCTGTACTCAGAAAACTATAGAATACTCATGAAAGAAATTGAGGAAGTCACAAAGAAATGGAAAAATGTTCCATGCTCATGGATTGGAAGAACAAATACTGCGAAAATATTTATGCTACCTAAAGCAATCTACACATTTAATGCAATCATCCCTAACAAAATACCTGGAAGTGGAACAAATAATCCTAAAATTCATATAAAACCAGAAGAGATCCAGGACAGCCAGAAGAATGTTGGAAAAGAAAACCAGGGATGTCTAGGTGGCTCAGAGAGTTAAGCCTCTGCCTTCAGCTCAGGTCATGGTCCCAGGTTCCTGGGAGTGAGCCCCGAGTCAGGCGTTCTGCTCAGCAGAGAGCCTGCTTCCCCCTCTATCTCTGTCTGCTTCTCTGCCTATTTGTAATCTCAATCTCTCTGTCAACCAAACAAATAAATAAATAATCTTTAAAAGAAAAGAAAAGAAACCCAAAGTTGGTGGCATCACAATTCCAGACTTCAAGCTCTATTGCAAAGCTGTAATCATCAAGACGGTATGGTACTAGAACAAAAACAGACACATAGGTCAATGGAACAGAATAGAGAGCCCAGAAATAAATCCTCAATTCTATGGTCAACTACTCTTTGACAAAGCAGGAAAAAAGTCCAATGGAAAAAATATAGTCTCTTCAATAAATGGGAAAATTGGACAGCTACATGCAGGAGAATGAAACTGGACCATTTCCTTACTCCACACACAAAAGTAGACTCAAAATGGATGAAGGGATGGATCAATGTGAGAAAGGAATCCAACAAAATCCTTGAGGAGAACACAGGCAGCAACTTCTTTGACCTCAGCCGCAGCAACTTCTTCCTAGGAACATTGCCAAAGGCAAGGGAAGCAAGGGCAAAAATGAACCATTGGGACTTCATCAAGATCAAAATCTTTTGCACAGCAAAGGAAACAGTTAACAAAACCAAAAGACAACTGACAGAATGGGAGAAGATATTTGCATATGATATATCAGATAAAGGATTAGTATCCAAAATCCATAAAGAACTTCTCAAACTCAACACCCAAAGAACAAATAACCCAATCAAGAAATGGGCAGAAGACATGAACAGACATTTCTGCAAAGAAGACATCCAAATGGCCAACAGACACATGAAGAAATGCTCCACATCACTCGGCATCAGAGAAATACAAATCAAAACCACAATGAGATACCACCCCAGACCAGTCAGAATGGCTAAAATTAACAAGTCAGGAAAGGGCAGTTGTTAGCCAGGATGTGGAGAAAGGGATCCCTCCCACACTGTTGGTGGGAATGCAAGCTGGTGCAATCACTCTGGAAAACAGTATGGAGGTTCCTCTAAAAGTTGAAAATAGAGCTACCCTATGACCCAGCAATTACACTACTGGGTGTTTTCTCTAAAGATACAAATGTAGTGATCCGAAAGAGATGTTTATAGCACCAATGTCCACAATAGCCAAACTATGAAAAGAACCTAAATGTCCATCAACAGATGAATGGATAAAGATGTCGTATATGTATATACAATGGACTACTATGCAACCATCAGAGAAGAAATGAAAGCTTGCCATGTGCAATGATGTGGATGGAACTAGAGGGTACTATGCTGAGCAAAATAAGTTAATCAGAGAAATACAATTATCATATAATCTTTCTGATATGAGGAATTTGAAAGGCAGGGCAAGGGATTGTGGGTGGGTAGGGAAGGAAAAAATCAAACAAGGTGGGGTTGAGATGGAGACAAACCATAAGAGACAATTTCACAAAACAAAATGAGGGTTGTTGTGGGGTGGGGAGGTAGGGATAGAGTGGCTGGGTTATGGACATTGTATGTATGTGCTATGATTAGTACTGTGAAATGTGTAAGCCTGATGATTCACAGACCTGTACCCCTGGGGCAAATAATACATTATATGTTAATAAAAGAAATGAAAAAAAAAGAAAAGAAAAGAAAAGAAAGGTTTCATTAAAAAACAAAACAAAACAAAAAAAACAACCTCTAGCAAAAGTTTTATACAAGGATTGTGTGTGCATGAATAGGAATGTGAACTAAAAGAGGAGGAAGCAGTTTTTGAATAAAAAAGCTAAGCGCAACATGGGACAAACAAAGACATCTACAGATGCCCAACTGAAGAGTTCTGGAAAGAAGCAGAAACTGGACGCAGGAATTATGGAAACAATTAAGAACCAGGAATGTCAATTTAGCAGGATGATATAAACCTGATATTTATTTTAAGAAGGATATTGTACTTACTAAGACAAATAGAAGGAGAGAAAAAGGTATAAGCAGGAGAGATCCTAACTGCAGAGACACTAGACTGAAATCCTTCAACCAGAAACAACCTGGCCAGGAGAGCTTGTGTATTAAAAATGACCTGTGGTGGCAGGCTGGCCTGCCTGTAGAAAAGAGATGGAATCAAGAGGAAGTTCCACGTGGAGGTACAGTGTGGGCTCTGCCTATAGAGTAAGCACAGCTGAAATCATAGCTCCCCACTTATCACCTGGTGACATAAGGCAACTTCCTTAGCCTTTCTGAAACTTCACTTCCTCATTCAACAAAGTAGAAAAATACATTCCACCTTCTGGGGCTAACTGGAAAACAGAACTGGACCGTGTTGGTAAAATGAACTGCCATTCTAGGGACTCATGTATGACAGCCATGATTTGCGATTGTTAAAAAACAATCATTGTTCTTCTTATAAAACAATTATAACAATATAATATATTATAAAATAGGACAATATAATTATAACAATTATAAATAATTGTTAAAAAAAGCAATTATTTTACTTCACTTCTATAACTCTTCATTTTCTATACCTATAGAGGAAAATTACTAGTGAGTAAATAGTTGAAGGCTCTTTGATACCTTTATGAGAAGCCGAACTGATATAAGTACCAAGGAGAGTTATTTTTGCTAAGACTGTGTGTCTGAGGTAAACCCTGTTAACCAGGGACTCAACTCCAGGTTTGGACTACAAGTCAGTCTCTCCAAATATGTGTACCTATGCTGCATCTAGGAAAACATCACTAGTCTGGATTACTCTGAGGCTAAGCTGTGACTAATCTTGTAGGTGGTGAAATTTGAAACCTTATGTAGGATCCTGACTATACAAGGGTCACGAAGAACTTTAATCTGTTAGGGGAATTTAAGAACATTAATAATTTACCTTCTTCTAAAATGTGATTGCTTCCTCTGCTCACGACAGGAAAGATATCCTTGTATTTACTTGAGCTATTGACAGACCAGACTCTTAGGAAATGAGCTGAGATCACCATGTAAATTGAGTAGAATATAACAGGCATTTCATTTTCTCCTCTATCTCCACATCAGTGATGATTTTTGAGAACAGGCTTTATGACTGTTCCGTTTATTTAATTCTATTAAAAATAAGGCAGATGACAGCCCCAGACCCTTCCACTTCTGTTTCTGGCTTCTGTATGTCACCAAGCTAGGTGCCAGGAGTGGCACCATCTTAGATCATGTGTAAGTCTCTTGCCTTTGCCTCAAAACATATACTTTTATACTTTTATTTATCATTTTTATTTTTTAAAGATTTTATTTATTTATTTGAGAGAGAGAGTGAGAGAGTTGGGGTTAGAGCAAAGGGAGAGGGACAAGCAGATTTTTCACTGAGCTGAGTCTGATGTGAGGTTGATCTCAGGACCCTGATATTATGACCTAGGCCAAAACCAAGAGTCAGATGCTTAAGTGACTAAGCCATCCAGGTGCCCCTAAACCCACACAATTTTAAAGCCAGGTGTCTCAACTGAAAATGTTGCCCCCTTGGCAGACTTGGTTAAACCACCTCTAGCTCTGACAATGTGTGCATTCAACATCAAATTTTGCTTGGTCTCATTCCCCTTGGAAAATCTAACCCTTCCTTGTTCTTATTATTAGAGTTACAGAAGGAATTGTTCTTATTATTAGAGTTACATATCCCCCCCCCCATTTCCTTCTAGAGAGAGGTTGGACCTACATATTTAATGGTGGATGGAATGGAATTCTACAGGCCACAGAAGAAGTAGCCATGAAACCTGTGCAAACTGTCTGTGCAAGCATGTTTGACTGTGTTGTTGTGTATGTGTGTGTGTGTGTGTGTGTGTGTGTGCAAGATAATATTAGTTTCTAAACAGAGCTGAACAAAGCCCCATACTTCTCCCTACAACAAAAAGAGTAGGGACTGATAAAAGGAGAAATATTCTTTTTTACAGAATGTGTGCTTGATTGTTTTGTTACCAACCACACATGAGAGGTAGAATGGGTAGAGTGAACATGAATTCTATCCCAGCTACATGGCTGTCACATTCAGGTTAGAGCTGAGTGACCCAATCTGAAGATTGGAAGAGATAGGATCTTAGAATGGAGAGTGGGGAGTGTGCGCCTCATTCCAATCTTGAGGCAAGAATGTGTGCTGGAAGCCAGTGTGGGGATACCCCTCTGGTGGAATGTGACTCTTGAGAACCTTCCTTTATTAGGTGATGGGGGCATTCTGAGGGCAACAACTTCATTCCCGGTTCCCTTTAAGTTGTAGTGGCCTTCTCAGTTTACCCAACCCCAAAATTAAGAATGTTAGCATGTTTAACAATATTTGATGTGGTTTGCAGAGGCTACCAATGTCAGAGTGGAACAGGGAAGGAGAGGATGTCTTTCTTTCCCACCTTCCGTAACGGAAAAGGGAGCCACTTGCCAGTGTGGGTGAGCCTTGCTCAGAGTAACCACTAAAAATGGTGTTAGCAAGAAGACTTCAAATCTTAAGGGCTCTGAAGAAAATAAGAATGAGAAGGAGACTAAGAGTAAACCCTCTGATTTCCCCATCAGTGGGTGAAAGCCGAGATACTTGACTATACAAAAATCCTCCAGAGAAATTACATTAATAAATCATACAATGTAATAACTAGAAAGGACTTCCTTGCCATTTCTTCGACACTTCCATTTCAAAATCTGGAGAAAGACTTATACTTATTTTGTACTACAGACCCTTTGGCCTATGTGCTTTATTTGCACATATGCATAGAATTTGAAGCTTATAGACCCTTTTGCAGAACCTTACTTTCAAACGCAAAAATATACATTTGAATAATGTATAAGATCAAGGTATGCATATGTGTACCTAAATAAAATCAAGTACATTGCATTTTATTCATCACCCCGGGATAAGAAACCAGGAAGGGAACATCCTACAAATTCAGGCCTCGATGTCAGGAACAGAACTCAGGCTGGAAAATGGGTTTTTTGATGCCCAGTCATGTTCTTTTCCACTTTTCCACCCTGCCTCTGTGAAGAAGAAATGTGATTATAATTTAAAATAGAGGCTGAATAAATTAAATTTATTTCAGGTTGAATGCCTGCTTCTCTTTAGGCCCCAAATTACACATGTTAATTTAAATGACTGTAATATTTGGGAGAAGAGGAGAAAATAGCAGAAAAAAAGAGGTTAGTTGCAAAGGAAGATCTGAAAATAGGTTAGTCCTTGGCAAAACTGTTACCTGTGGGCAGACCTGCCTCCCCTGCCCGCTGGAAACACTCTACCGGTGCCTGGCCCATCTGCTCCCTGGTCCCCTGGCCTCAGCATTGCCAGCAAGACTCCAGGGTGTCCACTCTTCTTAGCAGCACCTCAGAACTTGTTATATTTCTCACAAATAGTAACATTTACCTGTCCTTTTTGTTTAACTAGGAGTTAGCAGTCTGGTGTGCAAACATACCGGATCTAGAATCACACCACCAGGCCTGAAGGCGTGGCAAGTGGAATTGGGACAAATGATTTCAACGCTGAATCTCAATTTCTTTTCTTGGAATGTGGTGGATTTTTTTTTTTTTTTTAAGAGAGATTGAAAGTGGGGGGTTGCAGAGGGAGAAGGGCAGAGAAAGAATTTCAAGTGGACTCTCCATTGAGTGTGGAGCCCAGCAGATGAGGGGCCAAAATCAAGAGTTGGATTCTTAACCAACTGAGCCACCCAGGAACCCCAGAATGTGGTGACTTTCTGTTCTGTCTCCCAGGGCTGTTGTGAAGAATAATCAAAAGAGATGACTCAAGTAAAGTACTTTATTTGTATTTTGATAGCTGTTTTACAGAGACAAATTGAGTGAAGGGAATTTAAAGCATGTAATAGTGCCATCATCTCTGGGCAAAGTTTTAATCTCTCTAAGCCTCAGGTTCCTTATTTTTACAATGTGAATCTGACGTAGACATTGTTGGGATGGTGCAAGGATCAACTGAACTAAGGTTTATGCTTTATGTGCCCAATGCAGAAGTTGACTGGTGCTCAGCAGAATCTAGGGCTGGACTGGTTGGCAGATCAGACTTCTCCACCTTCTAAACTCTATGTTGGGTACCAACAGTCTCACCTGAATGGACTCCAGGTTCAAAGACTCAAAGTCTTTTGCAGACACAGAAATTGCATGAGCTTGTTTTAGAGTCTCTGATGTAAGGAAAAACATAATTCATTATTTCTAGCCATTTGCATACAATCAGGCTGAGCAAGAGGAGTCGAATCCATGAAAAGAAATACTTGGTAGTAAATGGATTTCTGAACTAGCCAAGAGAGCAGGCAGACAAAGTCAAAATCCAAGGAGGAAATAGCCAGTTTATCTTCTTGCCAGTCTATCCTGGACAAGGACAGCAGCCATGGCCACACAAGGATATCCATGGAGTTTCAGAGTCCTGAAGACTTCATGACAATTAGAATCACAATTAGATACTGAATTCTCAGAGGGGCAGAGTTTTCAGTACTTACACAGGATAAAGAGGTAACATTTAAAACGTGTATCCCTGGAGGGATGAGCTACTAGTAAATTAATTATCTTCTTCTTTGCCTCTCTACACCATTTATTGCAGCACTGGCAACCCACCCCCACTGCTAATTTTCTTCTTGCGCTTTGTCCTCAATTTCTGCTGCAATGCAATATCAGTAGCAGGGTAAAGGGGGGAAAAGAAGAAAAGATAACTGAAAATTTCCCTGGGATCTGAATTTGAGAACTAACCTTAGATATAGTTGGGAGAGGATGTGTTGGAGTCCGCTGGAGACATTGATCTCAGAGTCCTACGGCCATGGTTCAAGCTCCAGCTCTGTTACTTACTCACCGGGGGCCCTGGCTGCTCTCTTAACCTCCATGAGCTGTAGTTATCTAATTTGCAAAATGAAGAGAACAGTCACTGCACTGCAGCCTCCCAGGGCTTGTTTTAAGGGTCAAACGAGACAAAGATTGTGACCGGTGCTGTAGAGTGCTAAATAAATGCATGTTATCCCTGGTGTATCTCTTAACTTGTCACACTGAAGACCCTCATCCCTCCAGGGAACTGTTCCCAATTACTGCCCACTCCAAGTCATCTGGACAGTGTTTGACTCATTCCCTACTCCTATTTGCTTGAAGGGGCTTTATGGTCACTGCCTTCGTTTGCCATTTCATTTGCTGTATCAATCTGTCCCTCCATTCATTTTTCAAGCATTTGCTGAATGCCCAGTATGCCCCACACAACGTGTTATGTGCTGGGAATAGATATATAAACTATGGTCCCTGTAGTTGTGTAGGAAGAGTTAATCTCAAAAATCTTACCTACTCTCCTTCTAGAAGATTCATGATGAATCTCAAATATAACTCATCTGATCCTGAGTTACACCTTAGCTCTATATGACCTGTGTAATGTCTGTGACTTCCTTATCCCTAAATCTAGCAAGACTAATGCTTTCCCATCCTAGTGGCACAGGATCCTAATTCTGTGCCTAATAATTACTAGCCAGGTCTTCAGCATTTCCCCAGACTCAAAAAGGTAGGTGATATCCTTTTAATCCTTCCTCTTTCAAGGAATTAAGATTGATCCTCCCAATTTCCTTTGGACACTATCTCCTGGAGGAACCTTCTCCATCTCCATAACTAGACCTACAGCTCACTCAAGTCTCAGCTTTTCAGTGATGGTACTAACATATTCCCTATTATTCAGGCTGTACAGGGCTGCCAGGTTGATTTTCCTACCTGACTAATCTAGATCCACAGAAACATTTCTCTCTTGCTCTGGATTTTCTTAAAACCTAGGTACACAGTCCCGGTCACATTATCATACATATTCACATGGGGCTTTAAAATTATCACCTCCATGGCCAAATGTGTCTTGAGAATCAGTGATAATTTTTTTTTTTTTTAAACACAGCTTCTCTCAAGAAGAAAACTTGGAAATTAATCCCATCAGATATGTGGCAAAGGCCACCTTATAAAACAGCAAAGGACAGGCTCCGAGGTTAGTGACAGAGCATATCTGAGTTCCTCACACTGCAGCAGCAGGGAGCGACAAAGCCAGGACCCTGTGGGATTGCTCTCCCTTCTGCTAATGGCACTTGGTTGGCAGAAGTGATGAGATTCTAGCATCCTCAAATGGACAGAAGATAAATAAATACCCTTCTCTCTCTCTCTCTCTCTCTCTCTCTTTTTCTCTCTCTAAACAGACAAGTTGCAGCTCGGAAATTTTTCAGTTTTTCTCATTGCAAAATCAATACCCATCAGCAGTTTGAAATTAAAGGCAAGATTAGGCTTCAGTTTTATACATGCCTTATTGTATTCCAAAAGCTTTCTACTCAGTCAGATAAATCTTCTTTAAGAGGATTAGGAAACTTTCATTATCTTTATCTAACCTGAACTAACACTAAGTCTGAAAAATTAATCTATAGACTGGACAAAAGCCAATAGGTGCTGGGAAGAAGGAGGACTCTTAGACTTCTTTCTAATTGAGCAGTGGGGTCTCTGTTTCCACCTACTAGAAATTCAACTGGTCTCCAATGAAAGAATAAGTTGCTCCATTGCTAAACAAGACAGAAGATAATGCAGCTCCCTGCGTGCCCTCCTTTTACCTCTCAGTAAATGGAAAGACCATCTGCTGAGTTTTCCAAGGGAAGGTTGTCTCCTTTCACCCCCACCTTTCCTGATCTTCTGCACTTGATTTCACAGGCCTCCTCAGCCACCCAGAGCTACAATAGTCACTTTGCCTGAAATGTAGAGACTGTGAGGAACTGACCTCTGAAATTGAAGTCACTCCACTGCTCTGCTCTTGCCTGTTCTCAGACTCTTTCTGACTCAAACCTACGAGACCCACAGGGAGACCCCACTGACTTCCATATCCATCCCAAGGAATTGCTCCAAGGGCCTTATGAAGCACATTATCCCTGAAGCTCTACATCACTAGCCCTTTATGGCCTGTATTGACTTTGACATGCTTACACAATCTGTCTTATTTCCTGAAAAGTGATAGCCTTGTTCTGTTTGAGTCTGTTTCTGTACAGTGCCTGACAGTTCTTTTTTATTTCAGTGCTGCATTTCCTGAATTTGAAGATAACTTTGCTGTCAAGGCCACGAAGGTGCCACGGAGGCGTCACTTCCAATGCTGAGAATTTCAGCTCCTCTGGAGCCAAGCCCAGGTGGCAGGCGGGGTAGTGAGAACTCACACCCCCTTGTTTTCTGCACCCCAGGAACTTTCAACAGACATTCCAGCTCATCTCAGATAACTGATCTCACCAAGTGCCTCTACCAGCCTCTGAGAAGAAGCAACAGGCATGACAGTTGTCTTTATCTCCAGATGGCAAGCCGTCTTGTAGCTCCAAAGCAGAGATCATCACCAAGCCATACCCCTGGGTGGGACATGTATGGAGAATGGAAACAGCGGAGTGTACAGACATCTGTCATATGCAGGCTGATGTGGGCATCTGAAAGCCCTCAGAGATGAGAGAAGGGCTGGAAGGCTGAACTGAGATTGGGCTTCAAGCAATATGGCATCACCAGGGTCTGGATGGGGAACAGAGCTGCAGAAGACTGATCTCTGGTCTGGAACAAGCTGTTACAAATGGCCCCACAGAACTGGAGATCTGGTAAAGAGCTCTTCTAGCCAAAAGAAAAGGATATCTATCCTGAATTCTACAAGTGATTAAAGTATAAAACAACAACAACAACAACAACAAAACACGAATCTATACTGAAACTCTCCATGAAACTAACAGAAATTAGAAAAATTATATTCTTTAGTAAGGCAAGGGTGAGGGGATCCACATGAACTAAGCCAAGATGCCACACACATTTTACAATTTGAAAAAAGAAAAAAAGTTGAATCTACTGCAGATGGGATCTAATAAAAGGCACTTACTAAAGACTGAATCATACCCAGGGACTAATTCAAACACTGAGGAGAGCTCAGGGTTGACTCCAACAGGTCAGTAGTGGAAACAGTGAGAAAAGTCTACCCAACCCTCTCCTTTAGTGGAGGAAGGCTATGGCACTGGGGGTGCGAAGTAGTCTCCTTAGCACTTCATTGCTACCATGAGTCAAAACCTGACAGAAACTGCTTTACATGGTGATGGGGGAGAGAGGGGAGTGATGTTAGGCGGGACAGTTTAAAATAAGTCCATTTGTATTGCTGCCTTGTTTTAAAATGGCTCCCAAATTCTCACAGTTGTTACCTGAATGTATTTTTAACTCTTAATATTTGATAGTTGATATCTGGGAATCTGCCACTTCTCACCCTTATTTTTTTTCCTACATTGTGAAATTCTAATGAAAAACTATTGAATAATATGCTTGAGTACACTGACACAGATTTTTTTAAAAGGGAGAATGCGGGACGATGTTAGAAAACATCTCCCCTTTCAAAAAATTTTATTAATGTATTTCTGACATTGACCTGGAGATAGCATTTTGATTAATATCCTCCTTAATCTCAGCTCCATTGTGAGGCTAAAGAGATGCAAAGATCCAGCGTCCATGCCAGGGAGGACTTGGCCACAGCACCCAGAACCCCTTCTGGAACACACACACCCAGCAACCATCCAAAAACCAGTCACAAGGCACATAACTTCACATCGATGTTATTAACCTCTTATTATGGAATAATCTTACGAAAGGTAACTAAAAGGCACAATACAATTTTTTAGTATTTCTTGTCCAACTCCAGAGTACTAAATAACTTAATAAAGTTTAACTAGCACATGCCAAGCAATTTATTAATAAGAACAGAAGGACCAAGATAAAATTGAGAAACTGTGAAGATATTCAGTACTTAGTAAAGAACCCAGCAGATGGGAAGGAATCCAAAACATAACACTCAATCTTGGGGTTCCATAGAGGAAAATGTTTTTCATGTCTTCATACATGAGTAAAAGCCAAGTTTGAGATTATGCTTCCCTTCCATCATTGACAAGATCTCTAACCCCCAGATCCAGCTGTGACTCACCTTGCACTATGAGGTGGACCCGGGAAGTTTTAGGGTGGTTGTCTGTCTGCACAGAGCAGGTGTACGGGCCTTCGTCATACACATCCACGTTCTGGATCATGATGCTGTACTGGGTTGGAGTGTTGACCAGGATGATCACACGAGGGTCTATGGACCACTTGTCATTCCCAGCATAGAGGATGGTGCTACGGTTTAACCAGGCCACCCGGGTGACTCGGTCATCTATGGTACACCTGTAAGTGAGGGGTGTGGAGAAAGGAGAGGAGGGATGTAGGGGAGGGGTGGTAGAAAAGGGGAAGGGAAACATTGAGAAAGGGAAGTGGGGAGGGAAGAAGGGAGTGTTGAGAGATTGTATTAGAAATGTGGTTGCTATATTTTGAAGACTAAATGAAACAACATAACCCAATGTTAAAGGAAACAATCAATTATTGATGAAACCTCCTAAATATAGGGTAACAGTGGCCTGAATCATCTTGAAGAACCGATGATATAAAATCATTCCTATTTGATTTAGGAACATATTATGTGAATATCTTTGCTGTATATTTGCTTTCCATCTTATTTTTCCCCCTCGGCTTATATGAAAATTAGTTTATATTTCTTGAGTACATTTACCACATTGTGGGAGAAGTGGCCCAGGGGCATAGGGGAGAGAAAAGTAGATCAGTATTTCAAATAAGGTCACAGATAATCCAAAAAGCAAATACCTAACTTGTTGTTAGTCAAAAAGTGAACATTTTTACTGCCAGCCCTCCCTAGTATCCATAATCTCCTTGTACCCCTAAGCTACCCAAAGCCTGCAAACTACGATTTATAACATGGATTGATAAAATTCACCTTAGAAACCCAACAATTTTTGAGGAAGTCAGGGCTACCTCTAAAAATGTCAGCAGAAAGAATAAGAAAGTGGTCAGTTAGTGTTCCTTTTCCCTCTTACGGCCACCCCCCTCCAAGAGAATAATATAGCTGATGTCACCTCAGACATCATCATGGTAAAGAGCTAACCTCTTATTCCCTCATAACCTCACATCCCTTCTTCCCTACAACTGGAAACTATGGAATTTCTTTTTTGGTATGTATTACTTGCAGTCTTTCGAGTTTAATGCAGAAACAAATACACCTGCTGGTCAGAAAGAAAATTTGCATATGTGCATCATGATCCTATAATCTGTGAAAAGAAAAGAAAAGAGGGGCATCTGGGCGAATCAATAGGTTAAGTGTCTGATTCTTGGTTTCAGCTCAGGTCATAATCTCAGGGTAATAAGATTGAGCCTCCTATGGGGCTCTGTGCTGGGGATGGAGCTTGCTTACTCCTTCTGCCTGTCCCCACTGCTCACTCTCACTGTCTCTCTCTCTTAAAAAATAAAAATAAAAAAATAAATAAAAAAAAAGGAAAGGAAAAAAAGAGAAAGAGAGAAAGAAAAAGAAAATAAAAGGGAATCCCTTATAAATGTGGATTGCAAAGATGGGTGTAGTTAAAGGCCCTAGATATGCCCACCTGCCACTTGTTGCTTTAGTCTGAACCTGAGTGCAGTATCTGGGCAAATAGAGAAGTACAATTATACCTGTGCCGGTTTCTGCAGACATTCTAGCAAAGAGGTATGAGGCCCACCTTAGGGCACAAGGAACATGAATCCAGTACCTCCACATGAAAAAACAGAAAAAAAAATTGCCATATCTCACCAAATCTGATTCCTTTTTTTTTGTTTATTTGTTTAAAGATTTTATTTATTTGACAGAGAGAGATCACAAGTAGGCAGAGAGAGAGAGGAGGAAGCAGGCTCCCTGCTGAGCAGAGAGCCTTATGAGGGTCTTGATCCCAGGTCCCTGAGATCATGACCTGAGCCGAAGGCAGAGGCTTAACCCACTGAGCCACCCAGGTGCCCCTCTGATCCCATTTTGACTGAAAGCAGAGAGCCTTCTGACAAGGCTCAGGTGATGAAAGCACCAAGGATGCTGGCAATGAAGGAGAGATCAAGCACATTTGAACATACTGTTTTCCCTTAACAAGGTGGTCATCCTGAATGGCCATAGGAGCAGAATAATACTGAAGCACTAAAATAACAAATTTCTGTTGAAAGAGGAAAAGTGTGAACCACCTGGGTGGCTCCGTCATTTGGTGGATGCCTTTGGCTCAGGTCATGATCCCGGGATCCTGGGATCAAGCCCCACGTCAGGCTCCCTGCTCAGCAAGAAGCTTGCTTCTCCCTCTCCTACTCCCCCTGCTTGTGTTCCCTCTCTCCCGTGTCTCTCTCTGTCAAATAAAATAAAATCTTAAAAAAAAAAAAAAAAAGAAGAAGAAGAAGAGAAAGGGGACAGCACTCGGTTTAGCAAAATACTCTCCCTGGATGGTATGGCACACAGAAATAATACTAGCTTCCAATCACAGAAGTCTTATGCATAAGTCCACCTGTCAGTCAGCAGGTCCTGGCAACCTTGGGGTTAGGCTGATAATTAGATGCTTTCAAAGGACAAGAAGAAATTTTTCTCTTCTAACTTTTATTTGTTGTCTTTCAAACTACAAAAATGAAGTAAGCATGATTAAACATGTGAACAAATGAGGCCCTTAATTTGGTAACATTCTGGCTATTTCTTCCACATCTCACTCCTTACATACATATATTCACATATGTAAAGACTGTGTTGATTTATTTACCTGAAAGCGAATCATACACTAACATTCCTAGAATCAGTTTGTTTGTTTGTCTCTTTGCTTTTTAACTTGACACAGACATCTCTGAACACCAGTAGTTTTGGGGCCAACCTTATTTGTCATTAGAATATGATAATTCAAGTATTATTGAGTGACTGCCACCTTCACAGGTGTGTCATGGTGATAAAAAAAAAAAAAATGAAGCCATGCTGTTTCCTCCATATCTTGCAACTCTAGCTTCAGTCTCTATGTAGTTTTTTTCCTTCTCTAGCAACTTGATATTTCCTTTATGAAGATCAAAAAGCCTTAAAGAGGGGTGCCTGGGTGGCTCAGTGGGTTAAAGCCTCTGCCTTCAGCTCAGGTCATGATCCCAGAGTCCTGAGATCGAGCCCCACATCAGGCTCTCTGCTCAGCAGGAGCCTGCTTCCTCCTCTCTCTCTCTGCCTGCCTCTCTGCCTACTTGTGGTCTCTGTCTGTCAAATAAATAAATAAAAATATTAAAAAAAAAAAAAAAGCCTTAAAGAACCTTCCCCACTCTACATTTCCTAAAGCATTTATTAGCAGAACCAAAAAAAAAAAAAAAAAAGATAAGTTCATTCATTTACTCTCAGTTGCAAATGATTGATAAGGGTTAGTGTGCAACCTTTCTTCATAACAGTTGTGTTTTCATAAACACCAAATCCCTGTTTGAGTAACTCCTAACATTGAAGTTCTAATTGTGCAATGCCAGGAACTGGCAAGCTTAGAAGGGGATGGTAAATTGGGACAGAGTAAAGAGAGTCACCTTCTAATCCTCAGGACCACACAAACTCAGGTGACAAGGTACAAACATATATGTTGCTTTCATTTTGGTAAATTATGTAACCTCTTGCACATTTTTAAGTTGATATAATTTTTAAAATCTAAATTAAAGGGATACATTACTGGCCTGTGGAGAATATTCAGATTTAAAGTTAAACTGTCGGGCGCCTGGGTGGCTCAGTGGGTTAAGCTGTTGCCTTCAGCTCAGGTCATGATCTCAGGGTCCTGCGATCGAGTCCCGCATCTGCTGAGCAGAGAGCCTGCTTCCCTTCCTCTCTCTCTGCCTGCCTCTCTGCCTACTTGTGATCTCTGTCTGTAAAATAAATAAATAAAATCTTTTTTTAAAAAAATAAAGTTAAACTGTCACAATATTCCTTTATATATCCATTTTTTTCAATAAAATTAAAATGCAATAGTGATTTGATTGTCTAGTTTCAAAATTTATGAACAAGCTCTTCTTAATTAGTCATAAAATGTGCATTGTTCCTTTTTTAAAACCTTAACTTTTGTGTTTCCAATATGTCCTCTGTAGGATTTTATCTTGATATAGTATTTGAGACTTAAAAATCTTCTATTGATCAGCTCTCATATTTATTTGCAAATATATAGAGAGAGATTGAAATTGAGATTTCTTTTATGTCTTGTGATCATAAAGCTCTGAGTAATACTATCTTCTTTTAGAATGAGTTATCATTACAAGGACAATATCGATAAAACAACATAAATATATTGTCCATGTTTTTAAGTATAATTAAACATAAAAAGTAAACTTTTACTGGAAATCTAGTACTTAATGGGGTAGATGAAGCTTTTTAAAATTGTACCTTGAATAAATACCATTGCTGCTAGAATGAGATAGAGCTCAGGACCCATTTGATTCCTATTTTTGTTTGAGAAAAACCTAGTTCACATAAGCAAGGGAGAATCTTGTATAGCAGTGCCACTCAATTCTTTGAACCCCTTCCAAGATGTGTGCCAACAATCACACAGTAATACAGCTTCAAAAATTATTTTAATGATCTCACAGCTGACAATTCAATTAGTTCCTCCTTCAATTTCTTTCAAAGCAATGAATTGAAAAATACCTGACTTGCAAAAGGCTTTGTAACTCAGTATTAAATTTATTCAATTTCACAATATCTGGACAGTATACTGCTAACATTTTACCGGGTCTTATCAAATGACTATTAAAGATACGTTTCTCTTTTACTTAGAAGCACGTAGTTTAACCCAATACGGCCAGAAAGGTAGGTAAAACTTAATGCTGTTTATTTTAATAGGCCAAATCACATTGTCCTCTGCCAGAAAACACCTCTTTCTCTCTCTCTCTCTAATTCCAAGGTAGACAAGGCATCGCTTTACCATGAATTTATTACAAATATATGTTTCTGCTTCTTTTTGTGGGGCCCCCTTCCAAGGGAAGCCTTTTTTTTTTTTTTTTTTAAATAGTTGGATGGTGTAAATGACAATGAAAGTAAAAGTAAATTCTTTCCTGGACAACTTAGAAAGTGGGAACCGTCTGAAAGGAGAACCAGAATTATAATTTAATTTCGAGCACCTTCTCAGGCAACTGATTTAGGAAATCTGAGATCCTGAATGCATTCTCTTAAAACTTTCATTGTGCTCCATGAAACTAGAAGAAACCAGAGAGGGAGACAAACCATAAGAGACTCTTAATCCCCGGAAACAAACTGAGGGGTAGGAGGGATAGGGTGGCTGGGTGATGGACATTGGTGAGGGTATGTGCTATGGTGAGCGTTATGAATTGTGTAAGACTGATGAATCCCAGACCTGAACTCCTGAAACAAATAATACAATATAAGTTAATTAAAACAAAACAAAACAAAACAAAAAAAGCCTTTCAGTGCATGTATAAGATCTACAACTGCAAGTTGGAGTGCATGGAACTTGGCTCAAATTACCAAGGGGGTTTCCAGGGACTGACTTTAAAATAGGTCAGTTAAAATCTATCCTCCAGAGGCAAAACATACTCTCAGTGCCCTACCACACAGCCCTTGGAAAGCCTTGTGTACTCCTTGGGTAGACATACCCTAGACATATCTTTGGCCCAAGTTACCTGCTCTTGAACCTGGGCCTCATTAGTGAACATAGGGGCTAAATGGATAAATCTATCTCTCTGAATGGGAGAGAGCTGGTTCATTGAGTCTGTGCGGTCCTAGAACCTAAAGAATGATAAAGACACTTGTAAGAATAATGGTATTGTTTGAGGGACAAGAAAGAAACATAACAGGGAACAGTAGGAAGAAGAATTTTTTTTTAAAAATGCTTAAGTGCTCTTCCAAACCTGACTCCTTCCCTGCTGTTTATGACTGTGTTGGACTCTCATTAACCAGAAGCACACAGAGGAGAAATTTTTATTTTAAATAAGGGCATCCAGGAAGAAAGTTAAGAAACATTAATGACAACTTTCTAATTTCTTGAAAACTCTTTTAAGTCTCTCAAATTCTTACTTTTATACAAACCCTATCTAGTGCTCCTTGATAAGATAGAACTCATTACAACTCTACTGTAATGTCTAAAATTACATAGTGCTTATAGTTACCTAGGACAGTGTAAGAACTTTCCATATATTAAATCACCTGATCCTCATAACTACCCTTTGAGACACATTCTATTACTATCACACTTTAGAGATCAAAAACTGAGACGCAGAGAGGCTCCAGACTCTAACAGCTGGTACAAGAGCAAGGAATTTAGACCTAGGCAGCCTGCTGTAGAATTCCTGCACTTAAGAGTGGTGGTCTTCAGGGGCACCTGGGTGGCTCAGTGGGTTAAGCCTCTGCCTTCAGCTCAGGTCATGATTCCAGGGTCCTGGGATTGAGCCCCACATTAGGATGTCTGCTCAGCAGGGAGCCTGCTTCCTCCTCTCTCTCTGCCTGCCTCTCTGCCTACTTGTGATCTTTGTCTGACAAATAAATTACTAAAATCTTTAAAAAAAAAAAAAAAAGGGCGGGGGGCGCCTGGATGGCTCAGGGGGTTAAGCCTCTGCCTTCAGCTCGGGTCATGATCTCAGGGTCCTGGGATCGAGTCCCGCATCGGGCTTTCTGCTGAGCGGGGAGTCTGCTTCCCCGCACCCCCTCTGCCTACCTCTCTGCCTACTTGTGATCTCTCTCTCTCTGTCAAATAAATAAGTAAAATCTTAAAAAAAAAAAGAAAAGAAAAAAAAGAGTTGTGGTCTTCTCCTTGAGAAGAAAGTGCTTGTGTCTCAAGAATCCAAGTAATAAGGCCAGCATGAGATGGTTGGCATTATCTAAACATTTTCCCACAAATTTATGGACAGATACTTGGAAATGACTTCTGTACATTCTTAAACCACCTCTAGCTATTTGTGAAGAATGGAAATACTCAGAAAGGTCAAAGAAATGCCCCCCCCCCAAAAAAAAACATTGGAGGAAAGGAATCTTGCAGGCAAAGTTGTCATTTCTGACTCCACTGAATATGGGACATGGGATTAAGATGAGAGTCATTTTGCTTTGTTTTCGAGGAGGAGGTACAAATAAAGGAAATCCATGTTTTCAAGAAGTGGTTCTCAAACTTCATTCATTGGATTCGCTCGGAGAGCTCTTTGAAACACAGATTGCTGAGTCCAGCTCCCAAGTGCTTCTGATTCAGTGGGTTGGAAGTGGGCTGAGAATCTGCACGTTTAAGTTCCCAGGTGAAATCCATCCTGCTGGTCTGGGGACTTCTCTTTAAGAACCACTGCCTTCAAGAAACCAGATAAGAGACAACTTGGAATTTAATCAAAATAATAAAATCTTCCTAAAAAGTGAAATCAGCCAGCTTTAAGGTTTTTGTCCGTGTTCTTCATGTTTGCTTTTGTTTTTATATTTTGCCTCTGAAAATACAATATAAAAAACTATGATGATTCATATTACAGATATTTAATCAATATTTAATGTATACTAGACAATGTTCCAGGAATCGAGAATGCTGGCTGGCAAACAGACAAAGGTTATGGGCCTTGAAGCCATGTCCAGTGAGACAATGAAAGCATATAAGTAAATAAGCATCTTAGTTTCAGAGAATGGCAAGGAGTAAAAGCAAAGCAGGTTAAGAAATGGTGAATGCCATGGGTCCTGGGAGCATATCTGAGACAGAGGGGTCAGGAAATGCTCTCTGGGACCTGCATACTAGATGCTGAAGTTTTTACAATCTTAAATCTGAATGCAATCCAATGCATGTCTGAAAATCACATCTAATTTAAAATAGAAGTCACATCTCAATTATATTCGCAAATAGCTGCAGGAACATTTAGATATTATGGGTGACTAGAGAACAAGTAATCAATTAATTAATGAGAACAAGTATTGTATTTTATTTATTCATTTATTTAAGAGAGAGAGAGTACATGGGCACAGGAGCACAGATGGGTGGGCAGAGAGAGCTTTATGTTCCACGCTCAGCTGGAGCCTGACACAGGGCTCAATCTCATGGCCCTGAGATCACAACCTGAGCCAAAACCAAAAGTTGGAGGCCCAACCGAATGTGCCAACCAGGTGTCTCAAGAACAAGTATTTTAAACCATGTATTTGGTTTAAATCTCTCCTGCATCGTTAACTCTGTAAATGTTAGTGTTCAGAGAATTGAAAACTGGCAGTTTTAGAAACTGAAGTGAACCAGAAAGTGTCTGCCCTTTTTACTGGGATAATACCTAAAATACCTTGCATGCCTCTCTGTCTTAATGAGTAGACAGTAGTGAATCGAGTTTAACCTCTAATACAAATGCATCATTCTAAACCTCCACTCACTCTTTTTGTAAATGCAATGTTAATTTAGAATATCCGGGACTTCTTTATTGAAGGTACAACACTGGATTTTTTTACCCACTTGGGTTATGTACACCACATGGATCAGAACCATGTCAGTGGTCTTCGTTTTATCACCAGCCCCTCGCAGAGTCCATCTGGCATCTATTAGGTGATCAGTACATATTTATAATGATCAAAAGTGAGACAATATTTTTCAAACTGGTATCAAAAGAACCCACAAAGATTATAGATAATGATGTGGTATTACATATTTTAATGTTGCTATGAGTAGATTTTAAATGTTTTCACTACAAATAAGACATGTTAATTATGTGATGGGATGGAGTGTTAGCTTTTGCTAGGTGGTAATCATTTGCAATAAATAAGTGCATCAAATCAACATGTTGTTCACCTCAAACTTAAAAATATTATAAGCCAATTATATCTCAATAAAGATTGGGGGCAAAAAAAAAAAAAAAAACCTATAGAAGGTGAAGTAGATATCCTCGGAGATATTTGTGTGTTTGCATGTCTCTGTAGGATAGGCACACATACACAACATCCATAGGCTCTTTACTTCTATTTTTTAATTCAGTGTTTTCATTTGTAAAATATTCTGAAAAAAATAATATATACCTATTCTGCAAGTGGTGACCACAATTAGATTTAAATGTTCAGATTTGTGTCTATTACTACAATGGTATCAAAGAGTACTTCTTCTGTTGCCTCAGGCTGATGAGAAAATACAGAGGTGGACTTAGGGTTCAGCAGTACATTTCTGCCAAGGAAAGCTAAAGGATGTCAGGGTCCACAATAGTAACAAAGGTTCTCTAAAGTTGAAATGAAATGATGTGCAAAGAGAATTCATATGGGACATACTGAAGTCAAAACTGATGCTCTGACAGCAGTCAGTACCATATTCACATTGCAACATGGAAATTAATTTTAATAAAACATCATCTGCTCCATTAAATTAATGTTGTTAATTTTAGTGGTTATATATGCATGTGATTTATAATTTTAGATTTTAGAGTCATGTGAATGTTTAAAGGTTAAGGGATTTATACCTAATTATATAGATAGATAGATAGATAGATAGACAGACACACATATATTTATTTATTTATTTATTTTTACCTAATGTTACTACTGGGAATCCCTGAAATCTTGTTTTTGTTGACACATTTCCCCTGTCTTTAAAATGGCCTTCTAGGGGCAGCTGGGTGGCCCAGTTGGTTAAGCGACTGCCTTCAGCTCAGGTCGTGATCCTGGAGTCCTGGGATGGAGTCCCACATCGGGCTTTCTGCTCAGCAGGAAGTCTGCTTCTCCCTCTGACCCTCCCCTTCTTGTGCGCTCGCTCTCTCCCTCTCTCTCTCTCTCTCAAATAAATAAAATCTTTAAAAATAAAATAAAATAAAATGGCCTTCTAGAGAATACTCAATTTAAGAAATGCTGATAAAGATGACAGAGTTGAATGTTAAAGCTCCAATATGCATTTTCCTTGAATTTCCTTTTCAAATTTTTGTTTTTGCTTTTTAATATCTTTGCCCTTTTATATAAATTGAGTTAATTGAATATTGGTTAGGAACCTTACATGCATCAAAACATATTAATAATACCAGTTTGAAAAATGGAAAGAAGAACTTGCTTTAGAAAATTCAAGGACCAATAACAAATGAATTTTTTAAAGGAAAGGAGAAGAGGCAAAACAAAATGAAATATTTGCAGCTCAATTCCCAGGGTATTTTAAATTGCACAAAGCTGTTCTCCTGGGAAGCTTTAACTACTCAGTTATTTCCTGAGTTACAAATACAGCCAACTCTAGAGCATCAACAAGGACCCTAAATTATGTGAGGGAAAACTTTATGATTCAGATAGTTGAAAAATTCAACGAGAGTAATAACTCTGCTAGAGCTAATATTTGCTGATAATGTATTGGTGGAGAATCTATATGAGAGCATCTGCAGAAGAGTTGGGGGGGATTGGAGCTCCTTAGATAGTGTCCAGTATGGAAATATTTCAGTCCAGCACAAGACTGACTTTGAAGGCTGACAGATACATGACACCTGCAGATTGTCCCTAATTGGAAGATGGTGCAACACTAGCAACATCTGGAGGTGGGGGGTTAAATTAATACACAGAAAGAGTGCATGAGTTTGTTTGTGTGCATGTGTGTATGTGTGTAAGTGGGGTGTCATCCAGAGAAATGGAAAAAATTATATACAAATGCATGCAAAATTGGACCCTTGAGAAAAGTGAGCATTTCAAACCAAACTAAGGAAGTGTGTGGTATCCTGAAAATGGTGTCACCTGAAGCAGAAAATCAGCTTCAGGATGATGATGTGTTGTGGTTTCAGCCATGACCGATGATATATGAGTCCATCAGAACGGTGCTCATTGTGTCCCCAAGCAAGCAAGGAGATCTTCCCTTCCCCACAAGCACAATGAGGGCTCTACTGAATGTAGGGAGCAACTTCACACACCTCACCACCCAAGTGAGGCTGCCAGGCAGAAGGCAGTTCAGAACAGAGCATCTGATAGAATGAAAGAAAATGAAGGGAGTGATTTATGTGGAAAGATGGCTCTGCAGAGAGGTGAAATTGCTTACACCCGCAAAGGGGGTTAAACAGCATGGCTGTGGGAGGAAAGAGGAGGAGAATTCCTATCATGGCAGCAGAAGGCAAAGCATAGGGTAGCTAAACGTAATTATGAAGAGAAAGGGTCTGCAGAAAGGCAAGAGGAAGCTCTCTGAACAAAATAATGAATGATTGAGCTGGCTTCTTCCTGGACTTCAAGATATTCCATAAATTCACAGTATATTGGGAAGATAAGTGTATTGGTTTTCTAAGAACACACAGGTAAGGCCAAAATAAAAATGGCAGCTAAAACCATCAAAAGAGACCAGCGCCTGCCTTCAAGATTCTTATGATCTTAGGTGAATGATAGAATACAAGAGGATTAAAGAGATACTCTTCACATGCATGGACGTAATAAAAAGTGTAAATTCACCTATTCATAAATATTTATTAAGTACTTACTAAGTGGCAGACACTCGACTAGGCCATGTCTCTGCCCTCACGGTATTTTCAGATGGTGGAAGAAATATGTAATCAATAAACCGTGAGAACCCTTGTATACTTATTATAAACTGAACTGGGATGGTTGCTGGGACAGTCCATGAACCGGGCATGGCATGGGAAACCTTGGATAGATACACAGTATAGAAATGGGCCTTTCTTAACAATTAGCCTAAGGCTGAACACTGAGACAGAACACCAGTCACACGTGCTGGGTACAGAGAGCATTTTAGATGGAGGAGAGGGAAGATGTGTAGGCTCTGAGAAAAAGGTTGATTCAGGTAAGGAACAGAATGGAGGCTAGAGTGGCCCGAGCAAGGAAGATGGGAAAATGGGTAGATTCCTTGAGATGGGACATACACATATCTACTGTAAAAAGTCTGTATTTTACTCGAGCTGTCATGGGGAATCCTTGAATATGTTTATGTGGAGGTATGCCATAATCTAAGTGATGCCTTTTATAAGAAAATGCTAGACTTCCATGGAAGAATGAACTGTAGCAGGACAGGAGGCAGAAGAACTACTGGATCCCTGTAGATATGAGAGAGAAGTCATGTGACAAGAGGGTCCACAGCCCAAGGAAAGGGTAATGGAGCCATAAATGAAGAAAGGGAGTAAGGCATGAATGGACAGTGAAGTGTGTTGAAAATATTTGCAGCCAACACTTTCAAGAATGTTGGCAGCAAAGGTAGAAAGACAAATGGAGCCATCAAGGACATGAGGGTCTTCTGAGGTTTTTATTTGTTAGTTTGTTTCTTTTAAGACTAGAAATACTTGGGAACTTATTTATTTTATAAATATTTACTGAATACCTATTGGGTGCTAGGAATTGTCAAATTTTTATATGCCCACAAATTACCTGTACATCTTATTAATTTAGTAGATCTGGTTGAGGACCAGCATTCTGCATTTCCAACAATTTCTGTAATTATACTGACGTGCTAGGGACCACACTCCACACGGCCCAATTTTAGGTACTACAGATACAACTGTGAATAAGACAACGACCTTCTTACATTCCAATATATAAGTATATGCTGATGAGGCTGACCTTATTGAATAGGAAAATTGGTGATGCTAAAGAAAGGGGAAAACAGAGGAAAAATAACTATAAAGTTGAAAAACTACAGATCTAGAATGCATGAAGAAAAAGATGCTTCATCTGTTGACTCCTAGGAGAAGAAAAAAATAATGGAAACACAGGAGCATTTGTGGATCTGGTCATAGGAAAATAAGGAGGCTACTGAGTGATGGTTTTTATTTTCTCTGAAGGAGAGGGCAAAATTATCAGCTGAAAGTAAATGGGACAGTAGGAGATAGGGGAAGGAGGATGCAAGACAAAGTGAAATAGCTATTTGCTATTATGAATAGCTATTGCCCAAAATGAGAGCAAAATTACTGGGGAATTCTACTAGTTACACAGGTTGTGCTGAGCTCCATTTGCAGTTGATGGCCAAGGATTTATCACCACAATACTCTGCCCCAGTTTTGAAGAGATTCTCCAGCACTGCCCTGCTCCAGGCACAGAGAGTGGTTACTTTGGTTCATCCAGTGTTGGAGTATGCCAGATGGGCGAGAGAGAAGAAGCTGAGGATTACAGGAACTGAAAAATTATTGAGTGAATAAAGAAGATAACGGGTTAATGGACAGAGAGAACCAGGTGGGTTCAACGCACTGGGAGACTTAATAAGGTCTTTGAATAAATGAGCTGGAATGAAAGAGAGTGTACATGATAGAAAGGAGGAATATTTGGTGATCTGGCAACTGTGACCTTTGTCAATGAGGGATTAAACTAACTTTGAGACCTGGTGGGTCATCTAGGTGGCTCTTAACAATATTGAGAAGGATGGTGGGAGTCAGGAGCTCATTTATGTGCCTCAGTGACATATGTAAACCGAGCATTGTAGTATTTTATGATGTTAAGGAGAGGGCTCTGGGATCAGACATATAAGGGCTGTGCTTCTTACTAGCTGATGACCTAGAACAAGCCTTTTGTTTAACTATTCAGAACATTATTTTCCCATCTGTGAAGTAGGATGAACATATTTACTTCACAGCATTATTCGATATTATTATGAGCCTGAATGAAGTTATACCTGTGCAAGAGTCAGAATTGTACCTGGCAAATAAGAAGCATTCTATAAACAGAGACTGCTCTATTGCTACTGTCAAAGAGCTCTCTTGCTTCATTTGGAAAACTATAATTCAACTTTTATTATCTGGGAGTGTCTGCTAATTTAACCAAGCGATATGGAATCCATTTGCTTATTACTTTCTAAGGCGTTCTGAAGGCTTCTCTTTCTGTATCTTCAAATCCACAAAGAATGGTGTTTGCTTTAGGGTTTTTTGAACCCAGTTTCAGAACAAGTCATTCTTCTGGCTAATAGATCAGAAGTAACATGGGATTTACATTTATAACATTACCTAGCAAATCAATCCAGTGCATTTCCAGTTTACCTCTAAATTCTTTCACTTCTAATAAGGTCTTCCTTCTTTTCTGAAAATTTCTCATTCCAGAAGTATCCTGTACATGACCGATGCACAGCTGTACAATAGGATTTTATTTCCCTCTAAGGTTTATTTTCTCAGCTATAGCCACTGAGACAACTTTAACTTTGTATTTTTATCAGGCCTTGTCCACAGTGTGTTGACACAGTAGTTGATGGGCTAGTTTCTAGATTGATGACCAGTGGTTGGAAAATGCTGTATTTCTAAAAATACATAATTGAAAGATCAATCAATACAATTGTGCACACCTGCAAGAGAATTCAGTTGGCTCACAGTCTCCCTGTAGCTCAAGTGGTGGTGTCCTTGTCTCGGGCAGCCTCATTGTGTAAATAGGCCAACCCCTGGTCTAGAAGAACCAGATACTAGAGCAGACTGAAGCATGCAAGCTGTGGAATTGCTGCAGGACAGGAGAGTGGTGGGCTACTGAGGTCAGGATCACAGTTGAATGGGTTGTTTCAGGTCAGGAGCTTCAGGGCAATACATTCAGTTCTTTTAAGAGATATTTACTGCCCAGATACTGCGGGACACTGAGGAAAAGTGAATAATTATTCGAAAGGTTTCACTTCCAGCCCAAGGACACACCATTAGCTGGTACAGGAGTTTTTCAGAGTCAGTAGTAAGTATGAATCTTAAGATAGATGAAGATCAAGTGCAGATTTTTGAAAGGGTCTCTCCCCAGAATTGGGCACCGCGCAAATAATCAGTGCATGGTCATCTCCCAGTCAGAATCACCATGTGACTCTGGGATGCCTTCTTTATTCACCTTCCTCATTGCAACTTTATTTTAAAAGTACCTAAGGCATACAGCATAAGGCCAAGCAGTTTCAGAAGCAAAGAGCCCTTGGGTAAAGAAGCAAAGTGTCTTTTAAGATAAGAATGGTAAAGTCACTTCTTTTCTATCACCCAGCCCCATGTCCCTTGCCCTTCTGGTCCTTGCCAATGGTGTAGAATTCCATGTGGAGTTGTAAAAGGCAATGAGGGCTTTTGCTCTCACACCTGCCTGCTTGTCAGAGACAGCTGTTTCAGAGGCTGCCCTGCGGTTGGTCAGGGACGCCTTGAGAAGCTACCCAGAACAATTCATGTTATTTATTTGTTGCCTGGCTCCCACTCCAGTGTCCCTTCCTCCACGTCCTGAACAGCTTTAAAACCCAGCCTCCCGATTTGTTCATTATAGTTGGCAAAAGAAGTGAGCAAGATGAAATTAAAATGTTTCCCAAGCACACACTATTTTAATTCCATTCAATAGATTATCCTGACATATTTACTCACGGCCATGTCTGTCTCAGTATCATCCATGGAAAAGTATAAATTAAAATTTTAAATTAAAAGCAGAGAGTCTGGGGAGCTTGATATCTTTCTGAAGAATGGAGCAAGTCAGCCACAGGCTCCCAGCATGAGTATCGTGGGAGCAACGACTCTGGCAAGGCAGAAATTACAGCCCACGGATTTCCCTGCAAATACCTTCCCACATATAATGTAAGGGATCTCACAGAATCCCAAAGATAGGCAAAACCTCAAAGGTCATTCTTCTTTTTCCAGAATTGTGCATAAACAAACTTTTGCCCTTCTGGGCTCAGGTGAAACTTAGCCGAAACTGCTAAAGGACTGACTTATTTATGAAACAAACAAACAAAAATGCTGGAAATTGGTAAGCTTCTATAGGATCCATCCTATAGGATTTCAGTGTAATACAGTGGTTAAGAGAATAAATATTTTAATAAGATGTATATTAATTTCATCACAGGACTAGAATTTACTAAACTCCTGATCCTTTATGAGCAATTAGTTTTCTAATATATAAAGTGGAAATAATATTTAAAATCATAGATTTTGGTAAAAATTATGTAAAGAAATTCTTTAATATCATCACCATTCTGAGTTCATAGTAGTTAATAAATGTTTGGTATTATATTTCTGTAATTACTCAAAACTAAAGAGTAATGATACCCCAAACATAGTAATTTTGACTTTCCCTTAGAGCTCATTTTCCAATATATAAAACTGACGAATGTCAGTTATAAAGTTTGGAAAATTAAGTAGGGAGTCCACCTTTTTGGATATCAGCCCATAGACCATGCTGTCTCAAGTTCAGATGTAGAGATTGTGTGTGCTCAAATGATTGTGGCTTCATGGCCAACTCGAAGGCCAATAAGTTTGTTTGATTCATCTTGTGCCATCCCAAACAGACTACACATCTGAACAAAACTTTGAGTTTCTAAAAATAAAACCCTTATTAAACAGACAGATGGGCAGGGACAGATGGAGGATGAGAGATGGGAAGTGATACTTTTTCCAATGCTTCTCCATTCTTACAAGTCTTCTCCTGTAGAATGTCAACTCTGCCTGTTTAAAAATATATGCCATATATTTTTAATAAGCCAATCATATTTTCCAGAATAGTGGCTTGTTTTATATAATGAGAATGAACTCCCCTTGGGAAAAATAAAATAAAATAAAATAGAAGGCAGACGAACTATTTCCTTGGGTCATGCGAGACCCAGGGAGAGCTACTCCTTGAGGGCAATAAAGCCACAGGATTAACTTTTGCAAATGGTTCTTGTGCAGGCCCCCAGAGTTGCTGCTTTTAATTTTTGTCAGCTAGAATTCTGTGCCATAAGTTTCCAGTCTGGGGCAAAGCGGGTAGTCGTCAATCCTGGGACTCTCCGGATTTCTTTGAAAGAACCAAAAGAATAGGAGTCTGACCTGAAAACAACCTGAATTTTTTTGGCCCTCCCCCATTTTACTCATGTGTTAAGCAAAGAGCAGAAACATGTATGCAATCTTCCAAACACTTGTGCAAAACACTTCTGCAAAACACTTGTGCAGAACACTAATACAGGCTGTGCTTACAAAGCTCAGTATAAAGGAGCATCATCTCACTGATGTTTGTTACTTAGAGAACTTGAGAAGGTATGCCATGAAAACACAATTATTTATTCATCATTATGTGGAAGGGCTGAGTTTCCTTACCAAGGATTTTAAATAAATAAATGGATAGAGAAATAAAAAGAGAAGGAGAGAAGGAGGGAGAAAAGAAGGAAAAGGGGGAAAAAGGAGAAAAAAAGAAAAAAAAGAAAGAGAAAAAAAGAAGAATAAATCTGTAGATTGGCTGAAAACATATATAAATAATTTACTTTATATTTTCCAGTCAATTGATGTGCCTTCTTAATTGTGTTTTATTCAGGTGAATATTGAAAATAATTTTTCACTTTCCGAGCACATACTGACTAAGGACCCCAGTTATTTTTCACAGCTCCTTTATAATACTTCATTACCTGGCACCCAACAGTTCTGCTCTTAAAACCCAACCTTCCACTTTCCTTGCCATCAGTGGTCCTAGGCATCCCACTCTCCTCTTATCACACCCCTCACCTAGCACAAGTCTTAGATAGGCCACCTGTCCGAGAGAGTTTTCTTTCACTCAAATTAACTGTGGGAAAGCAAGCACAGTCTGGTTAAGTTAAGCCCTAGGGGATTCCAGCAGAGTGGAGAATTACTCCTGTCTCAGTTCATTATAATGAATAATAAAGAGATACTTACATGTGCTTTTTGGTAAATTATTCATCTTATGCACTGAAGAATCAGGGCAGTAATACGTAAGGGAGACAACTGGTGCATCTGGGTTCCTATAAATACTCAGACTAATGCATATCCAAAGGCCCATCTCCTCTCCTCATTAAGGACTAGGTAGTTGGGGATTTTGGAAATAAGAGACTTAAATCAGACACTTCCACCTCCCTCTTTGTTCTGTGTGTGCAGCTCCCCGTAAAGCTGAGGCTGTTTATAACATATTTGTTATTTTATTGTAGCTCCAAAGTCCCTTGAAGCAACCTGAGGAGCTCAGCAGGACCTCCGCTTTGCTTTCTGCAGCCAACGTCAGGAGGTAATTAGGGTACTGAGAATTGTTTCCAAGCCAATAAAGTTCCCCAGGGCCCTGTACCCACCATGTTCACCAAAGCCCTGATTCTTATCTACTCAGGGTAGACCCAACCTGTCCTGAGGAAGACAACATATGTAGGTTGGTGTTTCACTGCTTCCTAGTAGATTTAACTGTCACTGTTTTTTGTTCATGCTTAGAAGCAAACAGGCTGAGACATTCTGAAAATTCTCACCAAGAGTTTTGCTATCACTTGTGTGCCAAATGAACACTTCTCCTTCATACAACAAAAGATTTTGCTCTTTCTGTGCCTTCATATGTTCATCTATAGAAAATAAAGTCCTAATTGTCATTTGTCCTCATGATACTTCCAATTATTCATACTATTAATAATATAGTTAATGTTTTAAGCTCATAAGTTGCCTTTTGCACAAGACATTTGCCTTTGTTCCCTAGTGAAGGATTCCATCCTTTCCTAGACTGGGACCAGCTAATCATATCTTTGGCTAGACCTTAGAAGACATGAACAAGGCTCAGAATTTAACCTCATAAATAAAAACAAAACAAAATAAGAAGATAGCTGCTGCTGCTGCTGCTGCTGCTGATGATGATGATGATGATGACAGTGGTGATGAAATAGTGAAACATACAGGGAGAAATAAACCAAAGAGAGATGGGGTGGGTGGGATATCAAATATTGGAAAATATCTATATGACTGTTTTCAGAACCCAGGGAAGAAACCAACTAAGAGTAAGTTGTAAGCGGGAAGAGTCAAGAACCTGAGCAAGAGTTCTAGGTGACACTGATGAACAAGAGACCATATTAAGCAACTCAACTAAATGCAGGTTTATTTGGTTCATTCATTCTACAGTGGGGGCTAGAGAAAATAAGAGGAACCTTTTTTAAAAAGCAGAGTGTCCTCAGAGGGAAGTCAGATCTGCTTGACCATTAGATATTGGGAACTATGATGGAGACAGGAAGAAACACTTCTCACTAACCATTTAGAACTTTACAAGGGAGAATTTTCTCATCCATACTTTCCTACCTTATGATGACTTGTCAAAACAGAGTTCTTAAATTTTCCCAGAAAAAGAGTTTGGCTCGAAAACTTAGTACTATTACAAGTATGAGTCCAAAGGGAAGTGGTCTCTGTAATTCTGTAAAGCTTCATTGTATTCCTTCCCGCTCCCTTCCTGCCTCTCTTCCTTCCTTCCTTTCCTACTACCTCTCCCTCCTCCTCTTTATCTCCTTCCCCTCCTCTCTCTCAACAATTAACAATTTATCCTAAGGCATTTCTTTATCTGTGCTACTTACTTCTACCCTTTTCCAATTGACCGGTATTATGAAAATCTATATTGTAAGCATACAGGCAGTATATCGGTAAAGAGACTTCTTCAAAGTGTTTAGATAAAGCATACAAGCTCTGACAAAGCTAGATAATAAACCAGGCCAGGAGGTTTTCCCTTGAAGGAATCTAATTAAGAACAAAGGCAAATGTACATTAACATTCTCCTCAAGGCATCACATTCACCTCTGAAGAAATTTTATTGTTGTAAATCCAAAAGAGAAACCTTAGTGTCAGAGCAAAGATGGGGAGCAGAAGCATAGATAGCAAGAGAGGCTTGTAATTTTGCTGGGAGTGGAAGGGCCATCTAGGGAATGGAAATTCAAAAGCTTCTGAAACATTTAAATTTGCAGGAAGCTAAGCCAGGCCCAACAGATGGCCTGGAGGAAACCTGGCATCATAGTTCAAGGCTGAACTTTTTTGGCAGGGGGATAGCCCCAGTGAATAATCAGACTTATTTTGTTTTGTATTTTTAAAATGGAAAATAGGCCAGTTTAAGTTGATGATCTCTTGACAAAGATGAAAAATCTCCCCAAATCCATGTGTATACTCCAAGAGGCCCAAGGTGGGGTGGCCTTTGTCTTATAAAATCAAATTAATTTCAAAAACACTTTTTGATAACTTAAGGGGTAATAATGGCTGCTTTTTTATTAAAGTTTATTACATTCTTAAGATCATAATACTTCTGAGTAAAATTTTTCACTTTATATGGATGATTCAGGAAGCTTATGAAAAGGAGTTTATTAAACCAACAAGGAGCTCATTCTTATGTGGACTGGCTGGGTTTTGAAAGACTTTCTTTTTTTTTTTTTTTTTTTTTTTTTTTAAAGATTTTATTTATTTATTTGACATAGAGAGATCACAGTAGGCAGAGAGGCAGGCAGAGAGAGAGAGGAGGAAGCAGGCTCCCCGCTGAGCAGAGAGCCCGATGCGGGACTCGATCCCAGGACCCTGAGATCATGACCTGAGCCGAAGGCAGCGGCTTAACCCACTGAGCCACCCAGGCGCCCCTGAAAGACTTTCTTATACTGAGTTGCAATCTACCTCTCTAGTGTCTACCCACTGGTCCTAGTTCTCACCCTTGTTACACAAATAAATCCTGTACCTCTTCCCTATGGCAATCTTTCATGAAGATGAAAGAAATTATGTTATTCACTCTAAGTTATTTCATTTTGAAATTAAGCTTTTTTTCTGTTTAGGTTTTAAAATAAGCTGCTACTCACATATCATTTATTGTGTGTAGATTAAACAATATTCTTCAAGAAGAGAGACCAAACTAGTCCACTAACAACACAGGGACTAAACTCTGCCCACAAAAGGCAAAGAGAGCCAACACAGACTGGACTGAGGCAAAAGCAGCTCAGTCACAGCAGTATGATGTACACAACACACATAGGAGACACTTTAAGTGTCAGATTCTGGTGAACAGGGGACACTGTACTGCAGGGCACTACAGTTATCTTCTTCATAGGGCCACTACTTTCAAGAGCAGGAGACAAAGCTGACTTTCTTAACATATAGAAACAAACATGGAGAATTGGACAAAATCAGGAGACACGGGAATATGTCCCAAATGAAAGAACGGACAAAATCACAGCAAGAGAGTTAAATGAAACAGAGATAAGTAATATGCCTGATAGAGGATGTAAAGCAATGATCAGAAAGATACTCACAGGACTTGGAAAAAAGTGGACAACTTCAGTGAGGCACTTAACAAAGAGGTAGAAAACATAAAACAGAACCAATCAGAGATGAAGAATTCAGTAATTGAAATTAAAAATGCACTAGATAGAATGAGTAGTAGACCACAGGAAGAAGAAGAAGAAGAAGAAGAAGAAGAAGAAGAAGAAGAAGAAGAAGAAGAAGAAGAAGAAGAATGCATCAGCAAGCAGGAGGACAGAGTAATGAATACTAATCAAGCTGAACAGGAGAACGAAAAAATAATAATAATTGGAAACATACTTAGGTAACACAGTGATACATTCAATTGTAATAACATTTCCATTATAGGGTTCTGAGAAGGAGAAGAGAGAAAAGAGCACAAAAAATTTTATTTGAACAAGTAATAGCTGAGAATTTCCCTAATTGTAAGAAGGAAACAGAAACTTACAAAATTAACTAAGAGGGTCCACATCAAAACACATAGTAATTAAAAGGAAAAAACTAGTGACAAAAAGAGAATTGTAAATGTAACAAAAGAAAAGAATTACCTATGAGGGAAACCCCATTAGGCTATTAGCTCATTCTTCAGCAGAAAATTTGTAGACCAGAAGTGGCAAGACTTATTTAAAGTGCTGAAAACAAAACAAAACAAACAAACAAAACCAACAACCTCAACAACAAAAACAAAAACAAAAACGTGGAGCCCAGAATACTCTATCCAGTAAGGCTGTCATTCAGAATATTAGGAGAAATAGAGTTTCTCAGACAAAGTTAAAAGTATGCATGACTGTTAAACCAGCCCTATAAGAAATGTTAAAGGTGACTATCTGAATGGAAAGACAAGATCACAGGTAGGAGTAAGAAAAGCAGGAAGCACAAAAGCAGTAAAAATAGTATATCTATAAAAATCAGTCAAGGGACTTACAAAATAAAAGAATATAAAGTTTGACGACATAAATCTAAAACATGGGGGAGGAGTTCATGGGTTCAAACTTAAGCATGGGTTAAAACATGGGCTCAAACTTAAGCAACAATCACTTTAATACAGACTGCTATATGCATTAGATATTACATAAAAACTTAATGGTAACCACAAATCAAAAATTGGTAATTAATATGAAAAAAATAAAGAAAAAGGAATCCAAGTATATCACTAAAGAAAGCTAACAAACTGTGAGAGAAGAGAGCAAAAGAAGAAAGGAACAGAGAAGAACTATAAAACAACCATAAAACTGGTAAAAAAAAAAAAAACGAAATGGCAATAGTACATATCTGTCAATAGTTAACTTTGAATGGAAATGGACTAAATGTTTCAATCAGGAGACACAGGGTGACAAATGGTTAAAAAAGTAAGACACATCTATGTGCTGCCTACAAGAGATTCATTTCAGACCTATAGGCATATGCATATTGAAAGTGAAAGAATGGAAAAGAATCTATCATAGAAATGGAACAGAAAGTCTGGGTAGCAAGACTTATATTGGGAAAAATTGTCTTTAAAACAAAGACTATAAAAAGAGACAGAGTAGGGCACAATATAATCATAAAAGGAACAATCCAGCAAGAAGATATAACAATTGTAAATATTTTTGCACCCAACATAGGAGCACCCACATACATAAAGCTGCTAATAACAAACATAAAGGAAGTAATTGACAGTAATATAATAAGAGTAAGGTGTCCCCCTTACAGCAACAGATCATCTAGACAGATCATTCAGACAGAAAATTGGCAAGAAAATAAAGGCATTGCATGGCACAAGTGACCAAATGGATCTAACAAATAAATATATTCAGAAAATTCTGTCCTAAAAGAGCAGAATACACATTCTTTTCAAGTGTACATGTAACATTCTCTAAAATTGTTCACACACGAGGTAATAAAACATATCTCAACAAGTTCAAAAAGATTCAAGTCAGGCCATGCATCTTTTTTGACCACAGTGTTATGAAACTAGAAATCAACCATCAGAAAAAATACAGAAAAACACAAATACATGGAGGTTAAATAACATGCTATTAAACAATGGATGGCTCCACCAAGAAATCAAAAAGAAAAAAAAAATACATGGAGAAAAATGAAAATGCAAAAGCAATGGTTCAAAATCTTCAGGAGACAGCAAAAGAGGTTCTATGAGGGAAGATTATAGCAACACAGGCCAATCCTAAGAAGGAAGAAAACCTCAAATAAACAACTTACTCTTACACCTAAACAAGCTAGAAAAAGAACAAACAAAACTCGAGCCAGTAGAAGGAAAGAAATAATAAAGTATAGAGCAGAAACAAATAAGTTAGAAACTAAAAAATATAAACGAATAAAAATAGAACAGATCAATGAAATTCAAACTCAGTTCTTTGAAAGTTTCAACTGAATTGATAAAATTTTAGCTAATCTCATAAAAAACAGAGAGAGAGAGAGAGAAAACTCAAATTAGCAAAATCAGATGAAAGAGGAGAAATAACAATTGACCCCAGAGAATGACAAAGAATTATAAGAGAATATTATAAAGAAATTATATGCCAACAAATGGGACAGCCTAGAAGAAATGGATAAATTCCTGGAAACATAACCTTCCAAAACTGAATTAGGAAGAGATAGAAAATTGAACAGACCAACTACTAGGAATAAAAATACTGCCAACAAATGTCCAGTATCAGATAACTTCACGCATGCATTCTATCAATATTTAAACAAGAGTTAATACCATTTTTTTCTCAAACTATTCCAAAAAAGTAAAGAGGAAGGAAAGCTTCCAAATTCATTCTATGAGATGAGCATTACCCAAATACCAAAACCAGATAAGGATGCTTCAAAAAATAAACACTATAGGCCATTATCTCAGGTGAGGATAGATATAAAAAGTCCTCAACAAAATATTAACAAAGTAAAAGCAACAATCCATTAAAAAATCATTCACCACGATCAAGTGGGATTTTTTCCGGGTTGCAAGGTTGGTTCAATCTTTACAAATCAATCAGTGTGACACATCACATCAATAAGAGGAAGGTTAAAAACCATACAATCATTTCAAGAGATGCAGAAAGAACATTTGACAAACTACCAGATTCATTCAAGACAAAAGTCATCAACCAAGTGGGTTTAAAGGAAACATACCTCATCATAATAAAAGTCATACATAAAGTCCACTGCTAATAACATCCTTAATGTGGAAAAACTGAGAACTTTGCCCCTAAGGTCAAGAATAAGACATAGATGTCCACTCTCATTACTTTTATTCAACACAGTACCAGAAGGCTTAGCCACATCAAGTAGGCCAGAAAAAAGGAAATAAAAGGCATACAAATCAGTACGTAAGAAGGAAAATATTCATTATTTACAGATGAATTGAAACCATATATAGAAAACCCAGAAGATTCCATTAAAAAACTGGTATAACTAAAAAATGAATTTAGCAGAGTTGTAGAGTACATAATCAATATACAGAAATCTATTGCATTTCTGTATACCAATAATGAAACAGCAGAGAGAGACATTAAGAAAATAATCCCATTTTCAACAGCAACAAAAATAATATCATATCTAGGAACAAACCTAACCAAAGATGTGAAAGATCTGGACTCTGAAAATATAAAACATTGATAAAGAAATTGAAGACACCACAAAGAAATGGAAAGATATTCCATGTTCATGGATTAGAAGAATAAGCATTGTTAAGATGTCAACACTACCCAAAGAAATCTACACATTTAATACAATCCCTATTAAACTACCAACAGAATTTTTCACAGAGCTAGAACAAAAAATCCTAAAATGTGTTTGGAACCAAGAATATCCTGAATAGCTAAAGCAAACTTGCAAAAGAAAATTGAAGCCAGAACCTTCATATTCCAGACTTCACGTCATATTACAGAGCTGTAGCAAGACAGTATGGTACTAGAACAAAAACAGACACACAGATCAACAAAACAGAATAGAAAACCCAGAAATAAACCCACAATTATATGGTCAATTAATCTTCAACAAAGCAACAAAGAATATTCAATAGGAAAATTACTATCTCTTCAATAAATGTGTTGGAAAAAACTGGATAGCCACATAGAAAAGAATGACAGTGGACCACATTCTTATACAATACACAAAAGTAAAATCAAATTAAAGACATAAATTTAAGACCTGAAACCGTAAAAATTCTAGAAGAGAACATAGGCAGTAACTTCTCTGACATGGGTTGTAGCAACTTTCTTCTAGATTGGTCTCCTGAGGCAAGGAAAACAAAAGCAAAAATAAAGTATTGGGACTACATCAAAATAAAGAGCATCTGCACAGTGAAGGAAACAATCAACAAATCTAAAAGGCATCATATGGAATGGGAAAAGATTTTTGCAAATGACATATCCAATAAAGGGTAAGTATCCATATGAAAAACTTTACTCCCCCCAAAATGATCCAATTAAAAATGGGCAAAAAGACATGAACAGACATTTTTCCAAAGAAGATATACAGATGACCAATAGAACATGTAAAGATGCTCAATATCACTCATCATCAGGGAAATACAAATCAAAACTACAATGAGATATCACCTCGCACCCGTCAGAATGACTAACATCAAAAGCACAAGCAACAATAAATGTTGGTGAGAATGTGGAGAAAAAGGAGTTCTTGTGCACTATTGGTGGGAATGCACACTGTTGCAGGCATTGTTGAAAATGGTATGAAGTTTCCTCAAAAAATTTAAAACAGAATTACTACATGTTCCAATAATTTCACTCCTGGGTATTTACACAAAGAAAACAAAAATACTAATTTGAAAAGATGTGTTCATCTTGCAGCATTATTTACACCAGCCAAGATACGGAAGCAGGCCAAGTGTCCATGGATAAATGAATGAAGAAAGATGTGATACATATAATAAAATAATGCTTAACCATATAAAAGAATGAAATTCTTCCATTTGTAGTTACATGGGTGCATCTAAAAGGTATAATGCTAAGTCAGTCAGTCAAAGAAAGACAAACACCTATTATTTCACTCATATGTGGGATTTGAAAAATAAAACAAACTAAGTAAAAAAGAGACAAACAAAAAAACAGACTCCTAACTAGAAAAACAAACTGATGATTATCAGAAGGGAGGTGGGTGGGGAAGGGTGAAATAGGAGATGGGCATGAAGAAGGGTACTTGTGATGAGCACCAGGTGATGTATGGAAGAGTTGAATCACTATATTGTACAACTGAAACTAATATAACACTGTATGTTAACTATACTGGAATTTTTAAAAAGGAATTTATAAAACTCTTAGAAGAAAGATAGGTGTAAAACCTAGATTAGGCAATTTTTTTTTTTTTTTTTTTTTTTGAATGAGAGAGAGAGAGTTGAGACTGGGTGGTGGTTGGTGGGAGAGGAGGAGGCAAAGGGAGAGAGAAAAATTCGTAAGCAGGCTCCACACCTAGCCCACAGCCAGACAGGAGGTTCTATCTCATGACCCAGAGATCATGACCTGAGCTGAACTCAAGAACTGGAGGCTTAACCAACTAAGCCACCCAGGTGCCCCCAGGCAATTGTTTTTTAAATGTGACACCAAAAGCACAAACAAACAAACACAAATAACAAGCTGGACTTCATTAAAATTAAGCAATTTTGTACTTCAAAGAACAGAATCAGAAAGTCAAAGAAAATCCACAGAATATGAGAAAATATTTGCAAATAATAATTAAGTGACTTCTTTCTGGAATATATCAAAAACTCCTACAACTGAACAACAACAACAACAACGAAAACTTTAGAAATGATCTGAATCGACATTTCTCCAAAGAAGATATACTATTGGCCAATAGACACATATGAAGAATGGAGATACCATTAGTCATCAGAGAAATCTAAATCAAAATTGTACTGAAATTCCACTTCATACCCACTGAAATGACTATAATAAAAGAAAGAAAGAAGGGAAGGAAGGAAGGGAGGGAGAGAGGGAAAGAAGGTGGGGGGAGGGGTAGAGGGAAGGAGGGAGAAAGGAAGAAAGAAAAAGAAGGAAAGTCACAGGTATTGAGGAGAATGTGGGGAAACTGGAACAGCTCTGCAGGGCAGGTGGGAATGTAAAGTGAGGCAGCTGCTTTGGAACACAGTGTGGCAGTTCCTCAGAAAGTTAAACATGAGTTACCACATGACCCAGCAATTCCACTAGTACATACCCAAGAGAAATGAAACACATTTGTCCACAAAAAGCTTGTACAGGAATATTTATGTAGCATTATTCACCATTTAGATGCAATCTAAATGCCCATTAAATACAATATGATGTAATGTTATTCCACTGTTAAAAAAGAATGAAATACTAAGATATACTCTAATGTGGATGAACCTTGAAAACATCACGTCAAATGAAAGAAGCCAGTCTCAAAAGACCACCTACTGTATGACTTCTTTTATATGCAAGATCCAGGATAAGTAAATCTATAGAGATGCAAAATGAATTGGCTGGAAGGGAAGGTAGGCAGAAATGGAGACTGACCACTAATAGATGCATTAATTTAGACAGGTGATAAAAATGTTCTAAATTGGATTGCATAGATAGTCGCACAATTCTATGAGCATACTAAGAAGCATTGGAATGTACACTTCAAGTGAATGAATTGTATGGTGTATCAACTATATTTCAATAAAGTGATTATTAAAAGGGGAGAACATGCTTAAACCATGAAGGATAATATTATCAAAAGACAGATTCTTATTGCTTTTTTAATATGGTCTTTAGGTAATCAAAATTCATGCTATGATTGTGAACATGTAAGTTTTATTAGATGCTTATCCTAGGGAACTGTTTGGGGAAGCAGGGGAGGCAATGTGCATCCTCAAAAACACTTTTTTTAGCAGACTCAACAGTAGGGAAAACTTTGTCTCAATTTCCTCTTCTTTCAATTTTTCTTTTACTTTGCAGAATCTAAATGCTGTACAAACCCATGCATTTTTAGGAATGTGTCCAGGTCTACGGGCTGCAGTTTTATGTGTACGTGTGGTCATTTGGAGTGCCGTGGACCTCTCTGGTTTATCCCTGGAGCTGCACGGTCATGGTCAAGCCATCGGGTAATGGATCCACCTCTCACCCGTCCCATTAAGGCTGGTCTCCAAACACTGCAAGGACCTCAGTTCAGGCTAATACACACCTTAGAGTGGGTCTTTCTCACTAACCCACAACAGGTAACCTGTTTATTTTAGTAATGATCTTCTTTGGGCAATTACCAGAATTACCTGGTGAAAAGGAATGATACTAATGAACAAGATTTCCTCCCAAATAGGAGAAGAAATCAGTCTTCTGCGAGTTTCTAAGACAGCCTACCATGTAGGCAGCTGCTCCCTTTGCCCACATAAAGACAGACCCGATACATCTTCCTCAGAGCAGCAGAATAAAAATTTTACATTCAGGAACCTTAAAGAGACAAGGGCTCTGGCTCTGAGTGCAGTGGAGTGAGAAGATGCATGGAGCAGAGAGCTGGGGGACAGCAGTGGCACCTCTATCGAGGCTGTAATTGTAACGATCCTTCATTCTTAAATACTAATTTTGAAGTTTTCCAAGGAATTATTTTACTTAGTGTCAAAAATACAGATAACACTGATGAGAAGCTCTTTCTATTCCAGTAGAGAAACTGGTCAGTGGCCACTCTGGAGGCCTATTAGCTGGGCCCCCGCTTGAATCACTGTGGCAGTGTGTGCCGGGCTTCATTAATGATATTGACAAGCTGCCCCTGACACGGAGGATTCAGCCGCAGAGGCTGCTTGCTTTCCCTCCCAGGCTGCTTGCTTCCTCCCTGTCTGTGCTCAGTGGCCTCCATTCTCAGGCAAGCAATGGGCCAGCCTGGCATTAGTGAAGGTAGAGCATCATTGAAGCTGCCAAGGAAACTCCCATACCACTGGGATTCATCAGCCAGGAATGCCCGCAAGTCTAGGGGTCCTTCCCAAGCCTGAAGGACAAGTGAGGCTAAAAAATTTTCCATCATGCTTTGATGCTGAACGACTTGCCCCAGATCTCATTTCCAGGTGGCTCTTCTACCTGAGTTGACAGGATCACCAACAGAAGACAGCAAAGACCACAGGAACTCATGCAATTCAGAGGAAGGCCATGAGGAGAACTCCACATTCTGCTTATGGTTCATAACACACCATCTTTTTTTGAAATCATTTCCTCTTTTTTTTTTTTTTAAGATTTTATTTATTTATTTGTCAGAGAGAGAGAGCGCGCGTGAGCACAGGCAGAGTGGCAGGCACAGAGAGAGAGAGAAGCAGGCTCCCTGGTGAGCAAGGAGCCCGATGTGGGACTCGATCCCAGGACACAGGGATCATGACCTGAGCCGAAGGCAGCCGCTTAACAAACTGAGCCACCCAGGCGTCCCTTGTTTTTGTTTTTTAATATTTGTAAGATATAAGAACAGGAGCCAGCCTCTTTAAAACACTTGCTAAAGGGAGTTGAATCTGAGTTAAGAGAAAGCAATCAACTTTGGGATACTAATTAAGCACCTGCATATTGAGAAAGTGCATTCAGAGCCAAGGTCTGTCTGTGCAGTTGTGCTCACAGAGCTATAAAGAGGTGCTAAGGAGGTAATTAACCTTTCCTTGAGAGAGCAACCAGGAAGAGAAGGGAATTTTCTGGGCCAGGACCTATGTAAAGGACCTAAATCAGCCATAAGTAAAAGTAAAATATCTCTCCCCAAGACGATTTTTTTCCCATTATCAACAGAGCAAATGTTAGTTCTAATTTCCATTCTAGAGACCCTTCTGATGAGTGGACCCCTTTCACACTGTGCCCTGAAGGTGCCACTTACCTCTTCGACTTTGCGCTGACACACACCACCCTTGCAAAGATTCCCCATCACACAGACCAGGAATAGGGGCACAAGAATGTCTTCACGGTCACTCCAAAGAACTAAGCCTCACACTCATTCATTCTGATTCTAGAAGTGACTTTCCTGTCAACTCTACAACCAACTTAGATCTAAGTTAGTTGAAGGAGATTTTAGTTAAACGATGCTAGGCTTTAATAGGGTATTGAATTGACTTGTATGAAAAAGAAAAAAAAAAGTAGAAATCGATAGGTAGGAAATTTCTTTAGAAAAATAGTCTGTTGGTTTGTTTTTCAAACCTTAAGATGATTCATACCTCCAAAAATACAGCTCTCTTTCTGGAAAAAGCAGGCCATTTAGAGTCACATTAACCAGATATCCGGTGTATGATCTTGGGTAAGTTAAATAACTTCTTCCAACCTCAACTTCCATATCTTTAAAACTGAAGTGACCTTATCTTGAACTGTTGTGACAATAAAATGAGGAGCTTGTGAAAGAGGGCTGTGAGCCAGAACTCATGAACCCAATTTGCTAATTACCATGGCTCAATGTTCCTGTCATGGTTCCTCCATCTTTAGGAAGTAGAACATCTCGTCCCTCAGAGTGATATTAAACACATGTGTGCCAAATCGAGGATCGGCTTAGTTAGCCGCCCCAGTGAAAATGCAAAGCAGGTCCCTGAAGGGCCTTGGGCGACTCCCTGTATGACAGGATGAGTGGTATTACCTTGTATCGAGCGTCCCTGGCAGCTGTGATTCTCAGTTCTGTCCCTGCTACTTCTATTTTGTCTCCCTGAGTTGTCTCTTTCTTAATGTCTCCAATTTTACACTAGTATTAAACCTTTTTAGTATTCTGCTCTTCTGTTTTCACCAACCTTCGTTAAGTAGCCAATAATACAATGCCGTTCAGCTCTATTTTCAAAAATCACCTTTGTAAATAAATATGTGTTCCACAGCTACAGAATGCAGAGCAGTGAACAACAGAGAGATTAAAAATAAAGAACTTGACATATCTGTCCCTAATGAATCATAAACTAGTAGGGGAAACCAGCTGTTTAATATTGATGATAATAAAAACCAAGTTAGCTACTTGTCAGGATTTAGGGGCTCAGTGTATCTGTGCTAGAAACTGTTCAGATCCTTTACATACATACTTTCAAGAACTATGAGACAGGTGGCTTTACTCCTATTTTATAGATTAGTAAACTGAGTCTCAGAAAGATCTGATGTGTTGCCCCAGGTCATACAGTTACTAAGTGGTAGAGCTAGTTTGACTATAAAACTCATGTGTAATCCCTCATTCATGTTACATCCCATGACTCTAATATAAAACAGCATATATTGTCACACAGAACATAAAGACGTTTCTGTAGGGGACAAAGATATTAAATATAAATTAAATTTCTTGGTTAGCTTCTATGAACTTTATATATTTCTGCTTCAATAGAAATAAGAAAAGACTCTATTCCTATCAGGAAAATAAAGATTATAAAACTAATAGAGTCTTTAATTCAACAAATATATCTTGAGTGCCTACTATGTGCTGAATAACATCTGTACTCACAGAGAATCAGCAATGAAAAATGGGCAAAAGTCTTCTCACATGGAGTTTGACTGTTAATATGTATTTCTCAAACACCAACAAACAGCCAGACAAATAAATAACTCTGTGGTCACTCTAATTGGATGATGAATGTCTCTCCCAGCTTGATTTCCTTCACTTGAATTTCTCATTTGTCTTAAAGATATAGAAAAAAAATAATAATAAATAACAGCTTGAGCTCAAGAGGAATACAACTTCTAGATACTTAAAAGTCACAGTCTCCCCTGTTCTCACTAATAGCTCTCTTATTAATCCATCTTAACCTTGTAAAAGATAATGGAATTACCTTTGTGATCGTTGTGTTTATATAAGGTTGATCTTTAATTTTATGTCAAGTTTAATGCCCAAACCCGATTAAATTACCTGTTGTCGATGGAAATTTTAAGTATTTTTGGATTAGATTTGCTCCAAGAAACACTCATAATGATATTTCATCTTGCTCTGCCACCCCTACACCAAGTCTATTGTAGTAGATGAGAACTGGATTTTCCCTTCCAGTTTCTGTGGTCACTGAAATGGCTCTTAAATACTTCTGACTGGTGTCAGTCTTGGCTGAATTCAGAAGTACATATGACATTTCCCCCTTGCTTGTTTGACAGACCTTTAAAATTAGTCAGCTTTGAGAGATTTGCTTTGGTTTTCTGAGTTCTTTGAAGATGAATCACAAAACTTCTTTATCAAGTTTAAAGTCTAGGCTTTTTCTAGTTCTTTCTAACCTACATTTTCCCTGGTTCTATCATTTTTCATGACACACCCGGTCATGACATCCTGGTTTGGAGTCACTGTTCCCTGTGGTGTAAGTTTTTCTTAGACAAGCTGCAAGAAACTACAAAGAAGAAGACAAATGTTTTAAAATGAAATGTAGCAACTATCCTCTTTGGGAAGAAAACATTAATTACATTCTTGAAGGAGTTATAATTGGATTTTTAATTCTTCTTTTCTTGATGGTTATTCTAGCTATGGACTTAACATACTCCCAACATCTTTTATTCAGTCAATTTGAGAAAAGGAAGAAAGATTTATTTGTAATTATCAGAAATAAACACAGTTCCTGCAAAATAAACACAAAGGAACAGAACCTGGCTTGGATCCCAGCTCGTTAAAGATGCAAATTAGGAACAGACCATCGAAATGGGAAGTTTCACTAATCCTTTCTCAACAATGTAAATCATTAAATTAGCCTGGGGTTCAATGGCATCTGCAGGGTGTAACTCCAGGTTTTATACAGGGATCCCAAAAGGAACAGCAACTTCCTTTGGGCCTCTCATTGTTCTAGTTGGTATTTATTTTGAGTCACAGGAACAGGGCATGTTCATTTAATGCCCATTTTTGCCTGTTTACATTTCACTGTCTACCTAACCTATAGAGTTGCCCATTCCTTGATTCTGGTCCATCTGTGATCTCTCTCCAAACCTTCTGGTCTATTTCCGGTTGATCAGCATCAGGCTGTCCTTCAGGTGCTGGCCCCAGGTTCCCTGAAGCAGATGTGTGCAGATCATCAATTCTACCTCAGACTGTGCAACTTGCCTTTGGGGAACATGACAATTCCAAATACAATAACACTGAAAATGAAGACAGAAATTGCAATGCCTTGCACTGGAAAATGAATGATCTTCTAGCTTTTCAGCTGAAAGCCCAGGACTAGCTGAATCAGTGAAAGTCTGATCTGTCTCCACCAAAGGAACAACTGAGGAAGGTGGAGAAAGCACACTGTAGTTTGTTGAAACAGACACCACATTAAGCTGCAAATAGTGAAATCTGATGGGACTTCACTGAACAAATACTTCTCCCCTCCACAAACCCCTACCCCCAAAGTGAAGTTGTTCCAGAACACCAAACTCTTTATGCAAACACTTTCATTCTATACCCAGCATGTGAATTCTCTAGACCAAACCTGTAGCTATCTCTTACTATTCCAATTCGTTTGGTACTCAAAACACTTCAGTGGGGGCACTTTCTGTTATTATTCTCCAGTGGTTTAACAAAGTTCCTTAAGCTGTCCATTTACCCTAAATTTCTAAGACTTTCAAAACTTATAGTTGTGTCACTGTGTATGCAGTTCTCTCATATAGATGTTTATGATGCCCTAGATTGGACACATCTCCCACAAGTCCATCAAGGATGCCTTCTTCCCACTCAAACCTCATTTTCAGAGAGGAAAGCACCTTCTTGAAGGAGATCAGAGACAAAATGCCGTAGTGAAGAAAATCAGACCAATAAGCAGATTTGTTGACAGCTTGCTGGAAGATAGATAACCATTCTGGATATCAGGGGTATTTTTCAATACTACTCACTTGTCCCCCCAAGATACTTCTAGCTAGCTGAAGCCTACTGCAGTGTCATCAGCCATACAAATATTGTAGATTCACAGGGTAGAGACTGTAACTACAGTGGACCCTTGAACAACACAGGGGTCAGGAGTACAAATCCCCTGTGCACTCAAAAATCCCCATTAAGTTTTGACCTCCCCCCAGATCTTAACAACTAATAGCCTGCTATTGACTGAAAACCCTACTGGTAACCTAAACAGTTGATTAATACTTACTTTGTTATGTTGTATGTATTCTATACTGTATTCTTATAATAAAATAAGCCAAAGAAAAGAAAATGTTATTAAGAAAATTATAAAGAAGAAAAATAGATTTCAGATACAGTACTCTACGTATTTATTGAAAGAAGTCCACATATAAGTGAACCCATGCAGTTCAAACCCAATTTAAATAGGATCTGTGAATGTTGTAGGCACTTGGTAAACTGAGTAATATGAAGAATGGCAATCCCCTTGGGGAATTATTTTACTGTCTGATCTGTATCACTGCTAAGAAATTTCCCCCTCATTATGAGACCAAATTTCCTTGATTTACCTTTATCCCATTAAGGCCCATCTTGTGGTTCTAAATAATTTCTTGATTTGAATGCTCTGCTAAAGGCTTGGACTTCTACTTCTCAATCTATGTCATTCTTACAAACTACTGTCCCTTAAGCTACTTATAGAGATACGGTTTTGTTTTGTTTTTTTTGTTTTTTGTTTTTTTTTTTCCATCTAGATAGCAAGAAGTACTGCAGCATTGATTGTGATTTGAGATCCCTGACACAAATCTTACGTTCTTCTGCAAAGGTTAAAATGTAACCTTTCTTCAACATAGAAAACTATTTTTTAAAAATTTCTTCTTTTCTATTTTTTTTCCTTTTTAATCTCTCAAATACTAGAGGAATTAAAACCCAAACTCATATTTAAATCAGCTTCTCCCATCTTAATCTCACCATTTTATGTCATATCATGGTGTTTTCCATCTGAAAGCAACTCTCCTGTTTGTCACAAAATCAACTTCCAAATTGAAGTACTAAGTACTGAGTATTTAGAAAGTGATTTGGTTCTTGTAATATCTCTAGTCTAATTTACATCAGTCACTTTCTTTTGCAGGCAACTGCTTCCATTTACTCTGAAAAGCAGAGGCTAGACTTTTTTTAAGTTAAATGTTTGATATAAAACAGATATTCCACTAATTTGCTTTGCAAATTGAGCTCTCTGTGATTTCATGTGTAATGCATTCTAAGAGACTTTGCAAATCTAGAGATGGCTTGCTGGGCCATTCACACAAAGTCACTTAACCATTCTGGTTTTTACTTTTCCTAGGATGATACTACCACCTATTTCTTCAGTAAAAAGGTAGTTAGTGAGGATTCTTAAAAGAAATGTTGGCAAATGCTGCCCTTTTTGGATAAAGAACATTTATAATAATTACTATATTATTGCTTTTCAGCTGAGAAATCATGTGATTTTTTTTCATGATTCTTGTCAAAAACTAAATTTTATAAACTCCTCCAGGATTGTAAAGTTACAACATGAACTTTTTTCCTCGGGGGAAACAAAGCTTGAATGGATAACTTATTTTGCATCACTCATTGTCTTTGATCAGGCATTAAATGAGAGGAGAACAGACCACTGAACTGGTGGTCATACTCAGTCCAGATTTTGCCACAAACTAGAGGCGTGTCCCTCGGAAAGCAAAAAGAAATTCCAAGCCTCAGTTATCCAATCTGGAATGCCAGGATACTAGATGAAATGATTGCCAAGACCTTTTGAATTGGAGGCTATCATTTAGAATTTGTCTTTTTAACCTCTCTTAAGGAATAAAACTATATTTAATGCAGCCTGAAAATAATGATGGTATCGTATTTTTGATAGACTTGGTACTGGATAACCTTACATTAAGTAGAAACGGAGTACAATTTCAGCAGGAGAACATACTGCCTAATAGGTCTGAGATGTTAAAAAAAAAAGCTCCTTTTTGTGTATTTGAGAAAGAAAGTGTTAGTAGAATGAATTGACAGTTTTTTGAGCTCCTGAGCTGCCCCACAGATTATACACAACATGCAATAAATCCTGAGACTATCTCAGTCTCTAATGTAGGTCTCCACAATTATCTTTTAAGTACATTTCTAGGCCCACTTTCAGAATATACAAAGAAAATTCTCAAAAACGCCATTTAAATTGTGAAGGGTAATTTGCCTATTACATTGGGATTTTCGCTGGATTATGTGGTGAGGTCTCCTTATTTAGAATAAGACCCCTCTTTGTGTTTTCATTGATTTGGACTGAAGAGTTTATGAAGAGCAATGATTGTTTGGATGACTGACAGTCCAAATTTGGCAGTTAACAGAAATGGTTTTGTTCTGAATAGAAGGGCAAAGACTCTCTGTGTATTGAGAAAATTGTGATTCTAGAAGCCAAACCAATCCCATTCCTAGCTAGTGGTACTGGAAGAGAGATGTATATGCAACTGTCTTTATTTGTTGGATCAAAGTAGACTCAGAATCGGGGATGGTTCAGAAGAAAATTTGAGTAACTGTATTCTTGACTGAGATGGTTCAATTTCATAAAATTATATTTAACAACCAGATTCTGAAGGGCAGCAAGGAGGTGCCATGAGCTATGAAAAGCAGAATTGCACAGAATTCAAGAATACGTAAGTCTATGGGGTCAGATCATCTGTATTCAAACCGGACTTGGCTGTTCCTTTACCTGTGAGATCTTGTGCAAGTTGCTGAACCTTAAACACTTTTTATTTCATGAGATATGCCTTGTGCAATATATCAATGGGATGGGGCAAATTTTCCTTTTGCAAAGCTAACTTTATCAAGAAGTTGAGAGAATTAAAATTTGCAGAGGACCTTTAGTTAACATTTGTGGGGGGAAATTTATAGGAGTGTTCATATCTAATGCTGAGGGAAAGGGACTTGTTCTGTGACATGTGATGGGCAAATCAACAGAAGCATCACTCTAGGTGAGTTTCATGGACCTTGTATCCAACAGCACTGGATCACACTTGCCCAGGCTCAAAATAACAATCAAAATAACAATCAAAATGGGATTAGATTTCACTTAAGCAGGTGGTTTCCAAGCTTCACTTTGCATCAGAATCACCTGCAAGACTGTTAAAACAAAATTTTGGGGTCTTACTTCAAGAGTTTGGGGATCAGTGGGGCCAGAGAGCTGGCATTTCTTTTTTTTTTTTTTTTTCTTTTTCTCTCTCTTTTTAAAAAGATTTTATTTATTTATTTGAGAAAGAAAGAGAGAGCATGTGTGAGCAGGGGTAGGAGTAGAGGGAGTGGGAGAGAGAGAATCCCAAGCAGACTCCATGCTCAGTTCAACGTCTTAATCTCATGACCCTGAGATCATGACCTGAGCAGAAATCAAGAGTTGGACGCTTTACTGATTAAGTCACCCAAGTGCCCCAAGAGAGAGCTGGCATTTCTAACAAGTTCCCAGGTAATACTGATATTGCTGGCATGATGAGCACACCTTGAGGACCAGTGGTTTAGACAATGCATCGAAATCTTCCAGTGCCTGTTAGCATACTAAGATGACTATGAGAGTGTGTTACAGGAGACCTGGGGGAGAGCGTGGTGGCTCAGTTGTTAAGCATCTTCCTTCAGCTCAGGTCATGATCCCAGGGTCCTGGGATGTAGCCCTCTATCAGGCTCCCTGCTTAGTGGGGAGCTTGCTTCTCCCTCTCGCCACTCCCCCTGCTCTGTTCCTTCTCTTGCTGTGTCTCTTTATGTCAAACAAATAAATTAAATCTTAAAAAAAAAAAATTGAGAGAGAGCATATTGTATGAAATGGATTGGTTTACTTCTTTCTCTCTGAATGCTTAAGGCAGAAGAAGAGAAATGGAGTGGCTAGTGTAGCAAACTTTTTTTTTTTTTTTAAATCCCACTGCTAATGCATGTATCTATTCAGTCATTTATTTAAATATTTTGTGTGTACAGCATCCTTGATTGTGTGTGTGCATGTAGGCCCATGTGTGTACGTATACCAGGCACAGTTCTAGATTCTGACTTATAGCTTAGAAGAGAGTCAAGGGTCATGGCATTGGGCTGATGATAGTTTAGCTTCACCTCTAGCCTTAGCAGCAGTTTTTTGGACTGTGATGTAAGACTGAGCTGGAAAGCAACTGTTAATTTAAAAGGAAATGTCATAAGAAGTTATCAGAGCTCCATGTATAAAAATGCATTTGTATAAAGAAAACATGGGAAATAGGCATTACAGAACCTTTAAGGTTAAATCATTCTCTTTTCTAAGCACTAAAAGACACAACATTTACATTTACATAAGTCTTATTACGTGGCAGACACTGATCTACACATATTGGTCAATTTAGCCTCGCAACAACCATAAGGTGTTATTAGAATCCCCATTTAAATGTAAAGAAACAGAAACAATTTTGATTTTACTGTTAAGGTAACTTTATATGTTACAAAATATATACTTGATGAAGAACATTTGAATAGAAAAAATATCAATGAATGTATGAATAACAAAAAGAGTGAATGATGGATGGGCATGCTTTCAATGGTCAGAGGGAATCGTTCATTGATAATATCATAGTCTTCCATTATCCAGCCAAAACTCCCATGAGCCTGCTGGGGGACCTCTGGGCTAATTTAAAATTAGATAAAAGTCCCTGTGGAAAATGATCTGTTGGTTTTCACAGGATTATCATAGTCCTCTTTGCAACTGCAGTTACCTCTGCATTATTTCTCTTAGCAACTAACTCCATTTCCTCCCCAGCAGGATGGCCTCTAAAGGGTCCTAGAGCTTACACAGGCACATATTTAAAATGTGGGATAACGGTTATTGAGCATCTCCTGCATATCCGGTGCTGGCTTGACTGTCCCAGTGACAGCACCCATTGAACTTCCATGGGGGGCTTCAAGCATTTTGCACAATAACTTATAGTGTTCTCATCCTGTTAGCAAATTGGATGCTGTGAAATGGAGAATAAAGGCCCATGCCCATCCCTCGTCATTACCAAGTCTGATGAACATCTGATTATTTTCATGATTTAAATGTTCATCTAACTCAGCATGAGAAGGAAACAGAATTCAAAACCAACTCTACTCTTTCTCCCAGAGATCCATTTTTGTGCCTGTGACCAGATTAAGGTGTTATTTCACAGAGCAGGCCGAGGAATCTAAACCCCAGTTGACAGTATTGATAGATCCGAGGGTGTTGATTAAGGGACATGATATAGCAAAATACCCTCCTGGTTGCAACCTAGTGTTTGCAGAATCATAAGCTTGCAGAACACGTGCTTCAATCAGCTGGCTGTGTAAGAATTCAATCATCGTTAATCTAACACAATGCAGCACCTGCTTCCCGACTGATTTCTAGTGTTCTTCAATCAAAAGCAGCAGAAGAAAAGCATCATTTACTGCAAGCAATGTTAGCAGACCTGAAAATTCAAGAACCTGAAGTTCAATAGGAAGATCAGGTTCGCCTTTTGCTCCTCTATTTCTCATTGGGATGCTACAGAAAGAGTAAGCTGTTGTTCGCAAAGAAAGTGGAAGAAGATTGGGCATGTCCAGTGCTACATTTACTCCATAAAAAAGGAGTGCAGTAATTAGGTGCTGCTAATTAGCATTCCTGGCCATCCAGCTCTTGCATCTATAGGATCAGTCACATTTTGAGGCTTGGTTGGTTTCCCTCTAAACTACAGCATAGAACGCATAGGACTACTCAATTGCATTAAAAGGGGCTTGGCCATATTGCTCTCTATTCAGGATCAGACCAAGAGCCAGCTGGCCAGTTTTCTGGAAAATCAACAAATCATTCACCCAAGTGAGGATCTTCAGTGCTATCAGAAAGAGACCACAGAAAATTCCCTTCCCTTCCCATACATTTTAAGCATCCTGACAGCAGCAGGGGCTAGTAAGGCTTACTCACAACTTGGTCCTAGATAATTAGAATGGCTACTGGCTAATAATAGGTGCTCCAGGAATGTGTGCTGAGTGGATAATTAAAAACAAAACAAAACAAAACAAAAATACCAACTCTCATGTGCAAAGATATCTTCTACCATTCAAGTTCATGCCACAGTAATTTAAAAATGCCCACTGACTATTGTATTGAAATTGACAATGCATCAACTTTGCTTATTGGCTTCAAATTCCCCCAAATGGAAATAATATAATGTTCCTAAAGCAGACACTTATTAAGAATGGAAATTGTTCTCTGTCATTCAAACAGTTAACTTGAGAGGACAATTCACAGTACTTGACTAGAGACAGAAAATATGTGACTCCTACAAGTAATGGAGAATTTAGTATCACTAGAGAACATGTCCTTAGTCACCAGCTCTTTGTCCAGAAGGATTATTTTACAGCAGGTTGAATTCTCGACTAATTATCTTCAAAACAGCTGGACTACTGGATAAACTCTATCTTAATGCACAGTATAAGAGCAAATAAGGCTAATTAAACTTTGATTTCAGACTAGGCTGACAAGGAGACTGAGTGGGGAGACTGTTAAAAATAGGTGGAGGGAGACAGCAGAGTAGTTACCTCATACAATCCCTCATTGAGACAAAAAAAGTATAACTTTTTGTTAATATTTTGCAACGAATCTTGATAAATTTCTTTCTCAATACAGTTACTTAGTATGCTTTGGGAAACACCTAATCAATTCCACTGGGGCCCTGAATGATTTAAAACAAATTGTAAAAAAGCAACCACTTGATTTCATCAGAAACATGCAGCTAACAGAATTAGCACCTAAACTTCCTGTGGGCAAAAGTAATAAGATCCTCCAAACAAAGAATATATACAAAAAGGAAAATTCAGCTGAAATATGATGAAGCCATACTTCATGGGAAGTGTTATGAAGCATTCTTGCCAAATGAGAAATCTGTAAATTACCTGGGTAAGCAATCAGCTCCAGATTATAATTGCCAATTTGAGAACATTTCACCAACAATTAAGCAAAATCAAATAACCCATTTGAGGAAGTGGAGTGGTGACAGGCCACCACCTTCTCCTTCTTGTTAAGGTTTACTATAATTTGTTTTTATTTTCCTTTAGAAATTGAAATTCCATTCTCTCTTATTGGGTTAGAAATAATCAAAGGCCAGCAGGGAGAGAGCCAGACACATCTGAAGAGTAGTCTCTGAGTGATTTTATTTCAGCATGAAAATAGGAGTCATGTGGGTCTGGCTAGAGATTGTTGTGACCCAATAATAAGAATCTTAAACTCAAACTACAAAAGCCCACAGGATTCATTATTCTGGTTTATCATACCAGATTAGTTCCATAAATTAGAATGCAAAGTAAACTCACTGCAGGAAGCTTGCTAGAGGCTCAGGTTTGATTTTGTTCCTAGAACTTCTCACAGCTTTGCTACATGGAGCAATGGATCTTGGTGAGGTCATTTAAACTCTTTGGAGTTCAACTTCCCTTTGCTAAAGAATGAGTTTCCTTCTATGTCCTTAAATCAACATCTCCTATAAATATTTAATGAGTGCCTGCTATGTGCCAGATACTATGCTAAGTAAAGAAGATATAAAAATAAGCCACCACTGTGTGCAAGATGCTGCAAATAGTTTCTTAATATCCTGTCTTCTCTTCTTTCTTACTAAGAGAATCCCAGTGCTGCCCAAGGTGGCAATGTGCCTAACTAGAACTCTTGTCTTCCTAGACTTTTCTGTAGCCAAGGCTGACCATGTGATTCAATTCTGTCCAATAAGAAGTAGAAAGAAGTTGGCCAAGGAATTTTGGCATTTGTACTGCATATATCTGAATATTATATGAACTTTTACTTTCCAGATATGGATGCTGTTACTCTCCTTTCTTCCTTATTCTTGTTCTAGTGTAGAACGAAGATAAAAAATTAGATTTGGAGCAGGCATTCTGAGACTAAGAAATGACAAGAGTTAGAATAAAAACCAGAGACTCAAGGTGGCATATAAAGAGGAAAAAAGAGGAAGAAGAAGAAGAAGAGAAGAAGGAGGAGGAGGAGGAGGGGGAGGAGGGGGAGGAGGGGGAGGAGGAAATATCTGGGACATTAATGACACAAAAAAGTCTCTGCCTAGTTCCACAAAGTGTAGTTTTATAATTGTTTGTTAAGGAAAATCAACTCCTATTTGATTCAGCCGCAGGATTCAGATTTTGTTACTTGTAGCTAAATACAACTTCAACTGATGCCCTATGTCCATGCCCTGACATGCTTAGGGGAACGCAGACAGTACACAAATCAATTAGAGTAAAGTGTGGTAAATGTTCAGAAAGATACAGAGAAAACGATTAAGAGAGGTCAAGAAAGATAAAGAGATAGAAAAAGAGATTGTTCTTTGAAAGCACAGCACTTTGGCACATTACTTATCCTTTCTGGGAGTGGTCATCAAGGAAATCTTCCTGAAATATAATATGTTGGGTGATCCATGAAGGATGGTATTGTTGATTGGGTGAAGAAGGGAGAAAAGATAAGGTGTAGCCAAAAAGAGAGAGAGAGAGAGAGAGAACATAATCAAAGATGTGGAGGAATGAGTAGTATTATAAAACTATGCAATTCAAAGCAGGGCATGGATAATTAGAATGAGGCGGGGGAACAGAGAAGGTAGGTGGGCTCAAAGCGCTAAGATCTTGTATAACACAGTAAGAACCATGGGCTTTATTTTGAAGGAGCTAGTGAGATACTGGAGGGTTTTCATGATGGGGCTGAGTGACTTCACTAGTCAAAGCTAAGCTTATTTGATGCATCAGAATAAGCACTTGGCAGATCTGGGTGTACAGTATATTTATTCCATGACACACTGAATGAAAGGAATCATTTTGTGGACAAGCTAGGAGAACCTGTACTTGGAGCTTCTAAATCTAGCTGATCTCACTAAGCATATGCACCAGTTACTTTTCCTTTCTGACACCTCATTAAAATGATAGCAAAGGAAAAAAATAAAGAAATAGCCACATCACATTAAAGAAAACAAAGAATTTCAGTCAGTCCCTAGAAGTACAGAAAAAGAGGAACACGAGAGTAGAAGCAGCCACACCTCAGAATGGGGCTCTTAGCAGATGTGTGAGCTTCTCCAGCAGAATGCCAGAGTGGCTCTGGATTGAAAGCAGAGGTATGGAGGGCAGGAATGAGGAATGGGGCTGAAAATAGAGGACGAAATTGCTTGCCCACAAAGCAATTGTACTAATTTGTTCCCCAAGACTTTCCTTTACACCCTTACACATACAGAATGCAGGAAGCCCAGTATTATCCCAGACAAATAGAACACATGATTTCTCTTTAAGAAAATCAAACAAGCTGCCAGGAAGTTTGTCGCATTCTGGCATTTGGGAATATCTAAGACTAAGGGTCAGTTCTGTATCTGTATTAACAAATGTGTGATCTGCCAGTGAATAAGCTTAATCACATGCAGCAACTTTGGGTCTCATGGCCAAAACCTAATGTAGAAAAGAAAAAAAAAGAAAAAAGAAAAAAGAAAAAAAATTTACACTTCCAAGAGCAGAAAAAACCCACACTGGTTATCCTATAATATCACTCCAGTTCCTCATAAACACGTATGGCTGATTAGGTATATATGATAATGATAAAATGAAAACCAGCTTAAAAAAAAAAAAAAGGCCAAGATAAACAAAGAGAATTGGCCTCAGAAGAAACAGGGAACAAAAAAAGGAAGTATTTTTAAGTGCTTCTCATTTGTATTCTCAGGAATTTAGGATTTGAGATACTGTCCCAATAAAATAAAAATAAGATATTATGAAAAATAATCAGGAACAAATAGCAAACCCATGAGAATTAAAAATATTGTATTAAAATAAAATGGATAGTATATGGGATAAAGTACAAGGAATCTCTTAGAACACAGAGCAAAAACAGACAGAAGGAAAATATGTGTGAAAGGGCAAAACCTGACATGGTCAGGAGAACAGACTGGGGAGCTAGACCACCAGTTAAAAAACTGCCCATCACAGGGTACCTGGGTGGCTCAGTCATTTTAGCATCTGACTCTTGATTTAGGCTCAGGTCATGGTCTCAGTATTCTGGGATTCAGCCCTCATATCTGGCTCCATACTCAGTGGGGAGTCTGTTTGAAATTCTCCCCCTCTCCCTCTACCCTCCTAATATAAGTAAATCTTTAAAAAGAGAAAAAAAAAAAAAAAACTGTCCATCACATCACAGCTGGAATCTAGAATTTTCCCTGTATCCTTGTACTTCAATTTTCTTACCTGTTAGGATTGTTGTAAAGATTAATGAGTTCATGTAAGTGGCTTGGTTAGAACAGTTCCTGTCAGATAGTAAATTCTATAAAACTTACATGAATGCACATGCACACAAACATACACACATACACATGAGCTCAAGAAGTCTAACAGTGACTCACAGAAGTTGTAGCATTAAAAAATGGAAAAATAGAAAAGAGGAAATTATTATTGAAGAAATAATAGAAGAAAAATTTCCAAATAAATCATTTGGGATGAGTACTATGTAGGATGAATGAAAAAATAACTCATTTATAAATTCATCATGTATGTAAAAGCTTGAAACACAAAGGATAAAGCAATGTCCTGAAGGCTTGTAAATAAAAATAGATATATTTTTATAAATATATTTATATAAATTTATATTTATACTTTATAATATAAATAGATATATTTTATAAATATATTTATATAAATTTATATTTATATTTTATAAATATAAACACAGGTTTTATAACCTGTGTGTTCACAGGTTATAAAATTCTATACAGGATCAATCACCAGACTAAGAGAAGTTTTCTTATTCTGAACTATGGAATTAACAAAGCTAAATGTGGCAAAACAAATTTTAAAACTAAATTCCTATAACTGCCTATAGGAAAATATCTGATGTATATTTAAAAATCCAGAAAATTTAACTCCCACATTAGTTTTCTGAGGACTAATAATGCAGGATAGAAGAAAGGGTGGAATTAAACTAGGAACTAACGGAAATAAATCCTAAATTAACAACACAGTGACAGACCTAGAAAGCAAGTCATCCAACTAAGAACCAGAAGCCAGAGGGCACTCAAAACTGCCTTTAAGAATAAATGGATTCCAGCATTAGAATGGAATAACATGAATATAATGAATGAAGATACTACTTTGCATATATTATACATGTAGATATGCATATACTTGTTATATTTATATTTATAATTTATGTATTTTCTTAGAAAAACTAAAGTCCATAAATTTTAAAGTCCATATAAAATAAACAAATAAAAACAGCAAAAAAAAAGGGGGGGGGTAAGGCTCAAATAAGGAGCAAACTTAAGTGTTGAATAAATTTAGCAATTGATAAAGTAGGAAAAACAACCCATTTGACCTAGATGGTAAGAATATTTTAAGTCAAATGGCCTAGAGACTGTCACACTGAAGCCATTGAGAAGGAAAGTCATCCTACAGAAAGCACCATTTATAAAACTATGATGTAAATGGCTCTTTAAATCTTTCAGATCAACTTAGATACAAAACACATGAAGTGAAGTATGGTTACAAACAGAGGGTTAATGTTCACAGACGGAGGCCTGGAGATGCACGAGTGAAGGATGCTGAATGGACTAGTTCATTTTCAGAACTCTATCTTGGAAGTGGTGAGTAAACAGATCTCATTGAAAGTTAGTAATAGAGACCCAGAGATTATGTTTTACCACGTACATGTATTGCTTTGATAAAAAGGGAGAAAAAAAAGTTAAACACAGTGTACAAACTTGCTAGAGTGAATCACATGTCCCCTGTTGGGACTCCAAGCCTTCTTCAGGCCAGAACACAAGTGATGGGAAGTCCTGGCCTACTCCACCCACCCCCACAAGACACAGGTGCTCTTTCCTTGCTTTTAGAGCAATTTTTTCATGCTACTTCCTTGCTTCTCTCTATGTCTTCAAAATGATGCCTCCAGAAGAAGAGATGCTATATTTGACAAAGGCCAGGAGAAATCAACCTTCTCATTAAGAGGTAAAAGATGCAAATTTACTGACAATGACATATAATATAGTAAAATTCCATCATGTAAGCCCCTTGTCCCACACACTGGGAGCTCCCACCTCAACACTTCTTCACCTTGGCACTACGCCTCCCTCTCAGAGGCCTCTGAATAAAGTGCACAGATTTGGGGTGCCTGACCCTTGTAAACTGGCAGTGTGTCCATGCAACCGAATGAGTTCATCTAATTAGGAGTTTATTTGTTTGAGTTGTACATGAATATACCAAATTACATTATCAGATCATAGTCCTGCTTCTGATTTATTCCTTCTTTGTTCTTCAAGGCTTCGTACATCTAAGCAATTAACCTCTCAAAGAGCTGGAGAACACATAATTATCCTCATTTGTCTAAACGTCGCCAAGATGGCCGCCTTTCAATTAACCTTCTGGAGATGGAAGAAAGTTGGAGTGATATAGTGATCATTTTTAACCTTACTGTATGCTTTTTTAATGTAATTTAATTGAAATAGCCAGATGATAAAATAGTCAGATACTGTTTCCACAGGTAAAAGGATCAAGGGGGTTTTGAGCGAGAGATGACTAGAAAGTTGACAGAGCTAATGGAACAGATGATGCATTGTATGAGAGAGAACTTCGGCACAGCAATATGTGGAACTCTATCCATGAGCTTGAGAGCCAAGGCCCACTGGAATGCCAGAATCAGACGGCAACACACACATATGCTCTAGCCTTTTGTTAGCTCCAGCAGACTGTGGGAGACCAAGGAATAAATGATGTTATTGCTCAAAGAAGAAAGATTGAGGAGGGGAAAAGGAGCTAACTGTTATTTAATACCTAGTATCCTCCAGCTTCTTGCCAGGCACTTTAGGTACAGTATCTCACATAACATATTTTATTTTTACAGGAATATACCAAATGATATCTCTCTAGTCACTGCAAACTGATGAGAGCAAAAATCAGGAATGCCAATGAGGACTTTTTATATAGCTATATTATTACATTATTCAGGGATATGTCTGAGAAATGGTTCAAAGGGAGATTGTTTCAATCAATCTGCAGAATTATTTAATGGAGTGAGATCAATCGCCCTAATATAACATCTACAGCATGCTTTATAGGCCTTTTCTTTATTCATGCTCTAAGTGTATATGAATCTTTCAATTCTGATATGTACAAACATATCACACACTACTTAGTGATGATTCAGATTGTCTTCAGGTCTGGGTAGCACTTTCAATGAGGAATAAACACTCTTGTGTCTAGAAACCATGTTATGGAAGCACTCATGAGGGAAGTGGAGATGTTGAGCCTGAACTTCAAAGTAAGCCAGTTCTCTTCAAATAGATGGTCTTTCTTTCAACACAAAGAAGACTTCTTAAGAGGAAATAAGTGAAACTGATAGGCAGAATATCCAGGATGATAGAAATGGCAAATTTATGTTCACCCAAAATTTAACTATTGGGACATGCCATGATGGAATGTGCCTCCGATTTTGAGACATTACCATTTATTGTGTGCTCCTGTCACAATGAATACTTAAAGTGGATGCTAAATAAGCATTTGTGTAAGATATATTGGAAAACAGATTTTCCGTGCTGAATAGGTAGACTGAGGAACTTTCTAGCTCCTTCTGACTCTTTAGTTATAATTCTATGACTACCAATCCTCAAAATCACAAGGCTAATGACTTCACTGACAGGAATTAGCATTTTCTGTTTTCCCAAGCACATCATCTTTTTTCCCTTTGTAGTCCCAAATCCCTCAAATATAGTGAGAATATCTTGTTTCCACAAGAGTGTCATGAAAAATAAGAAAAACACTTTTAAAAGTCAATTATCACTTCCATATGTGTAGGTCTCTTTACTTGGGATATAATTTGAGATGCTAAAACAATCATTGTTATTTCCTTACACTCAGCTATAACCAAAGGGCAAAATTTACTATTAACTAAAGAACTGAAAATCAGACAAAATAGGTAACCGAACTAAAACTCACCTGGTTCTCTCTTACTTTATCGGTGTTATTGGAGTATAAGTGATTTACTCAGACTCCGTCAAAAGAAAAGGTCAGAGAAGATGAATATATTTTTTTTCCTCCTCAGGAAACATTTAAAGTTCATTAATTGAAAGGTGGAGTGAAGCTGAGAAATTTTCTCAATGAATCAGAATAAAACAGCTCCAGATAGCTCTAAATATTAGACACAAAAATAATTCCTTTTCTTTACACATACAATATAGCCATCAATATCACAAAATATGAAGAGAGTGAAGAAGACTTAACACTTTAACATTTCTCATTTTCTGAATTTCTTTAATTTCATATTGAAGATATTTAAATGGAATGGTCATTTGTCCTTTGATGCGAGTTTCTAATTTTTAGCCTCAAAGGTCATGTACTTTCCACTTTCCTTCAAATGAGAGAGGCAGGTATTTAAGAAACATAAAGGGAACCTCACGAAGTTGTCACTTCCCTTCTCCGGAATTCTCTGACAAGCTGCGTTCTAACCCCCTACAGTGATATTCATCAATAATGCACAGTGGATAACCTGGTGTCTCCACCTGCATCTGTGGAGCGCCTTTTTCTTGTTTGATGGAAACAGGTCAGCATCCAGCTTGGTTTGTGATAAAAAGTAAAGCCTTTTAAGCAGGCACTGTTTTTGTTTTTTGTTTTTTTTTTCAAGTTCTTAACAACAACAACAAAATCCCCAACTTTTTGTTTTGAAACACTTTTAGATTTATAGAGGAGTCGCAAAGATAATAGAGAGAGCTCCTGCAAATGCTTCTCTTAACAACTTTCATAACCACAATACAATACTCAAAATGAAGACATTAACATTGGTACAGTACTATTAACTAAACTACAGATTGTTATTTTCATTTCCCTGGTTTTCCCATGGATGTTCAGGACTACATCGGTCATCCCACGCTGCATGTAGTTGACTCATTTTTTAAGCCCACTTCAATCTGTGACAGTACCTTGGTCTTTCCTTTTCTTTTATGACTCTGACTTTAAATAGTGGTGGCAGATAGATAGTAGAATGTCCCTGAATTTGGGCTTGTTTGATATTTTCTGATGATTACCCTGAGTAAGAATACTGCAGAGTTGATGTTCCTTCTTATTGCATCATACTGGGAAAATAGGAAATCTACGTGACACTACTTGTGATGGCAATTTTGGCCACTTGGGATGGTGGTTTCGGTAAGGTTTCTTCGCTATAAAGTTAGTTACTCCCCGTCCACACTTTGTTCATTAGAAGATAGTCAGCAAATCCTGCCCACACTGAAAGGGCGGGGGGGATTGAGCTTTACTTCTTGGAAAGAAGAATAGCAAAATAACAAACAACAACAACAACAACATGTGTTGTTTAAAACAACCTGCATCTGTCTTCAGCTCAGGTCATGATCCCGGAGTCCTGGGATCGAGCCCCACATGAGGCTCCCGCTCTGCGAGCCTGCTTCTCCCTCCTCCTCTCCTTCTCCCTCTCCTTGCTGCTCCCCCTGCTGTGCTCTCTCTGTCAAATAAATAAATAAAATCTTAAACAAAACAAAACTGTGATTTGCTAAAACCAACACAATGAATAACATACATTGGGGAAAGTTACATTAAAACTATGCAATTACCCTGCTTCTCCTTAAAGTTTCACCTACTAATTTGAGCTCTCATCAATCTATCTTGCCTTAAGCCAGTATAATATTATCTCAACTAAAGAAGCAAATATTGACTGTTTACTAAATATCTGTAAAATAGCCAGTAATCTTGTAAATCTTCTCCACTTGAAAGGTAGGATACAATAAATATATTGTACCATGGTTCTCCAACTTCAGTGTACATTTGAGTCATATATGGAGCTTATTAAAAATGCAGAGACCTTGGCTTCAAACATTTTTGCTGAACACTTTCTTCATGTAGAACATATTTACATGGGCTAGAATCTGATGGAAACCAAGAGAGTGACAGCTGTCTATTAGGAAGAATCCATTTTTTTTCTTTCAGTTTGAAACTGTAATCAATAACAGAGTATCAAATAGCATAGTACTTATAGGATTTATGATATTCATTTTGATACACACTTCCTGAAGGTAGAAGCTGCTCCACCGCTCACATAATCAATAAGTCAAATACCTATACCACGGTCAGTATGCCCACACACATTATAAAGGAGATACATAGACTTGGCTCTGCCCTAAGTTGCTCCCAGTCTGCTTGGAAAGATAAAACAATGAGTCCATTAACTGTTTAATAGTCATACGGTCAATGTTGGGACAGACTTTAAAAGTAACTGAAGAATCAAGAAAGGAGAGCTGGTCTAAGGAATCAGGAGAGCCTTCATAAGAAGGCCTGATCAAAGATGGCCTTTAAATGTGGTAGAGATCAAGGAGGAGGAGGGGGAAGATGAGGAAGAAGGAAGAGCCTGAGTGAAAGGTTTGAGACACAGCACCACCAGGAAAGAGAGGGGGGCGGATGAGACCTGCTGGGAGGACACTGAAATCCAGGTAATATACCTGACCTTGATGTGGGTAAAACAAGACAGCATCTAAAGTGTAGCCAAATGACAGGGTTTTTGTTGTTGTTGTTTTGTTTTTGCTTTTTCGTTTTGTTTTGTTGATGGAAAACCAATCCATCTTTTACTACTTTTATTTCTCAAAAAACCCTCAAACATGTCTCTGCAGACCAGGACACTCAGTTAATATTGATGATGAACTGACATGAAGGCTCAAAATGACCTCAGCAAATGGAAAATATGGAAAGAACCCAAAAGAATGACATTTGAATAAGACAAATACAAGTGAGCACACTTAAAAGAGAGGTAAGACTCCCCAAAACATAGAATGGAGGATGTTTCCTACATATGACTATTAGAAGGGCTTCCTGAACCAGACACAAATTTTTTCAATCAACTTAAGACGCATTACCTGATTCGGATTTTCACACTAGTCCCTTGAACTTGATATTATGTTCATTTTAACTCTGAAGAGATTTAGGCTCAGAGAGTGTTAGTGACTCATCCAAGAAAACAGAGCTAACAATTGGCGACTGAGGTCTTCTGATGTCACATCAAATGTATATATGTTTGTATATGTACATATCTATAGTGTGTATGTATATATATGAATGTATATGCCAAACTTATTGTGTATACATATTCACAAGCAAAGTGATCGTCCCTTCTCTTCCCTACTCTTTCCATTTCACCATCTCTCCCTTAAAATAACAAAATGTACATCAATAATGGTACACACAAGAAGTAGCTTAAGAAGCGCATACTCAACCAACAACACTCCGCCTTAAATACACAAGCTCTAGCTCTTGCAAGTGGCAAAGCCTATTTGAAGAAAATCTGGAGGACTTATATTGTTTATAATGTGTCTATCCTTCATATTCCTTCACTCTTAAAGCTCCTGTGCTATAAGGTGATGGCGGGTAGCTATTCCCAGAGAGAAGGAAAGAGTTGGTAGTACAGCTATATCTTGCAGAAATGTACCGCGGAAAATGAGATTGGATGTTGTTTGCAATTGATTTTGTAGAGGCGAATGGGAGGATGGATGTAATTAATGGAGCTGCAGGCTACTTGGACTTCAGGCTGGTTTTCTCAAAACCCGTAAAATGTTCCACAGGTGCCCCGACCCTTCCCCCACATCCCCCCTCCCCAACAAGTGGTCTGCACAAACGTGCCTGTCTCCATGGAGAGAATGAAGGTCACTACTTAATAAAGCTCCCCGTTGGTGGAAGAGCTGTCATAGTGAAATTGTCTGTATTTATTTTAATAAAAGAAAGGTTTGGTTGCAATAGTGTCTGACACCGGGCACACTCTTCTCTTTCTTTTAAGCAGCATAGTCTAATAAATATGTATCATTTCAAACAGAAAGTACTGGGTCAAACTCCCACCTCAAGAACACGGGATTAAGAAGACGCTGTGCCAGCTGCTATTGCCAGCTCTGCCGCCGCATGTCAATAAAATGTGAGGTTCATCACATTTCATTCGCTGACAAGCGTGGCCTTCCAATTCATCTCTGAGCTGCCGCTTCCCGCTCAGCATGAAATCGGGCCCACCAAAAAGCAATTTCAGGTCCCGCTTCTTGCAGGCTTTCCAGTTCTGATGTGGAGCTCTGGCACTGGGCAGCCTGGCGGTCAGGGAATGGAGGGGAAATAACATGCAGCTTAAAAAAAAAAAAAAAAAAAGTTATAAAATAAAATTCTAAATCCTACTAGCCCGAGTCAGCTTAAAGCACACCTGTCTTCATTACTGGTGGAAGAGATGCTCTTCTCTCTCTTTAAATGTAGCATTTAAACGAAGTTCATCTCTCTTCCCAGGGCCAGGGTCTGTATTTGCTTTTCATACCTCAGCATGTTCTCATTTTAAAAAAAGGCACCTGCTTTTTTTCTTCTTCCTTTTCTACATTCCTATTCCCTTTGTTATCTGAAAAAGCTTAGGAGTTCCTTCAAGACTTTTAGAGAGCCAGTCATTATTTCATTCTGAAAATGTAATGTCACCCAGAACAAGATGCTTTATCATAAAATTATAATGACACTGTGCTTCGTAATTCATCATGTGCTTTATTTGCCGATTCATTAATGAATCCATCCAAGATTCCGGGATAATGGCCTTTAATTCTACAGGTGCAATACTTTACGGTAATTGCTCTAAATTACAATTAACTTTTCCAATTTCCAGGAAGGTTTTGGTAAGGAATCATCCCGTTTATCAATAAGGTGAATATCTTTACTCTCCCTTAACCAATGTTCAATTAGAAACTCTAAGAAGTTTACAAAATAAACGTGCTTTTATCACTATGAATAGAAATCACTTTCCTGGGACCTCATGTGCAGCATTTCCTTAAAAAAAAAAAAAATAGTTAACATTATAAAAATCATCTCATGTCCTTATAGACAACTTAAAACACACAAGGGGAAACAATTGCTCCAAATCTCCCATCCTAAAGCATAGCCACGTTGTTTGATAGATTCAAACCTCAGATCTCAGACCCAAGATGGGCTCAGCTAGAAATCTAGAACTGGTAAGAGAATGGATGTTCTGTCTCACTGTTTATAGCACTCAGCGTCAACAGGTGGGTCCCTCAGCTATCAATACCAACATCAGGCAGGAAAGGAGAGTTGTCCAGGCACCATTTTGCTCATGAGCTCCACCTGGGGAAAGCTGTCCAGCAACCGAGATCAAAACCAATCCCAATGACTGACCCAATAATTCCACCTTAGGGAGATTCCCTATGAAATGACCCTCTCTCTTATCTCCCCTGCAAAGGTTTATAGAAAAAAAAAATAATGAAAGCATTAGTCATGGCAATGAAAACTACCTAAGTAAACGGTAATAGGAGACCGGTTAGTTAACGTACATTCTGTCCCCATTTGAAACTTTTGAAAATTGTTCACTGACACTGAACTATATGTGCATAGCATAAAAGCATAAAAACCATATAGTTCAGGTATAAAAATGAAATACTAGACTGAAAGAATATCCAGCAACACATTGCCTACCTCTCTCTAGCTGGTAGGGTTCATAATGACTTCTCTTTCTTCTTCTTCTTCTTTTTTTTTTCCCCGTTCTCTTTTGAAGACATGAAGACATGTCTAATGAAGATCTTTCTAATTCTTTTTTTTAACGTATCTGAGTAAACAACATTGTGAAGCCTGGACATTACATCTTCCTGAAGTATTACCTGCCTGTGGATAAGCCTAAAGTAAGTAACATACAATCTGGACAGTGCTTTTCACACAGAAGACCTAGGAAGATGCCCATGTTCCATAGTAGCTTCAAGGACAGGAATAAGAAAGCTGCAGAAGCTAGGGAGCTGTGGCCGTGCTCCCAATGCAGTGACATAATGAAAGCATAAAAGTTAAAGTCAAAATATCAATTGATAAATCTTGACTTTGGGCTCTGAAGCTTGACAGGAAACCTATAGTTGGTAATGTTGGTGCTGGAGTGGAAACAGGCCGAGAGCAGTAGCTTATCGAAGACTGTTTTAATGTTTTATTTGAGTAATGGGCCTTGCAAATTAGCACCCCTGCGGCCTGAAATACATAACTTTTCAAGGACACACCGGTTTTCAGTGCGACAGGTGATATGGGGAAAGGAATCCCCAAAGGGAGTTTTGATTTCTGTACTTTTCAGACACAGTTATATTTTATTCCAGCTAGGATGATGTGGAAGATAGCAGAGCGCTCTGAGGGCGAGCTGAGGGCTTGGAGAGGAAATGGAGCAGAAAACAGCTCACAGTACAAAGGAAGGGAGGGCTCCCAGGAGAGACAGCGGGAAGGGCTGCTCTGGTCCCAGTGACACCTAATGGGGTCCTGTGCCGTCTCCCTGACTGCCCGTGGAGAGGGAGGGGTGGGCAGCCCGCAGGCACATCACCGGGTCCCCAGGAAGAACTGTTACTCCCACTGTTCCTCCCCTCTCTTACTGACCCCTCCTTTCCCTCTCTCTCTTGTACTCTGGATCGAAAACCAGGGTCTAGCTTCACAGTGGCTTTTCAGAGGACAGTTCAACTTACCCACTCCCTCCGTTCAACACCTACCTCTGGTTCATCTACTATGTGCCAAGCACCACATTAAATGCCGTACACAAGCAGAGGGATAATACACAATTTCTGCCCATGAGCTGTGTACAGAGTTACAATATACTAGGGTGTCAAGACACAGACATTGAGACTGGGGAGACGGGTTTCATTCCCACCTCTGCCACTGCTCCTAAGGGAGCTTGGACAATTAGCCTCCCATTTTTCACATCTGGAAAACTAGGATAATGAAAATTGGGGAAAATAGAGGTAAATATATGTAAAGTGGATGATAAGACATGGCTGATACTCAGCAGAAAGCTCTTTTTTTTTTTTTTTTTTTTCCAATGACAGGCCGATCTGATTTCCCACACAAGTTTATGTTTCTCAGAAGAAAAGTCAGTGCCAATTAATTTTCAGATATCTATCCCCTAGAGCACTCAGCACAGGTGTAGCTTATAATACCAAATATATCTATACATGGAAAGAAAGGGCCGTGGCATGTGAGGTGACAAAGCTACTCCTAGAGCTAGCTGAAGGTCTGCACTCTTGCCCATACCTCCATGTACTGGTGGGCAATGACAGTGCAGTAGGACCCACAACTACATCCTGGACCCCCAGTGTCACTAACCTGTGAATCCCTGAGGCTCACCAGCCCTGTCCAGGAAGTAGACTGTGGGCTGAGATGAACTGTGTTTCAGTGAGGGTGCTCTCAGCCAAAAGAGTGCGGACACAGAAACTCCCACTGTCTCTCTCATCTAGCATCTATCTGCCTTCCTATCTGTGATATCAATCATCTGTCTACCTAACGTCTATGTATCCACCTATCTGTATGTCTATTATCTGTCATCTCTCTGCTTGTCTATCATCTATCATACCTATCTACCCACCTATCTACCAATCTATGATATTTGGTATTTATCACCCATTTATCTGTGACATCTATCTAACTATCCATCCACCTGTCTATCTCTCTACCTGCAATGACCTTAATAACAACTTTCAATGACCCTGGAAAAATGAGCCCTATGAAGGGTTGTATATGGATAAAAACTTTGTCAGGAAATTTTAATTTAAATCACTTCTCTAGGAAATCCAATTTAATAGAACTTCCCTACAAAATGTGCACTCTTCCTATTTGACATTTAATACCTAGTTTTTACAACACAGAGATAGATGTAATTTCTATTAAAAAAAAAAAGCCACCACTGTGCTGTTTAATTCCACAATTTTAAATTAATTTTTCAGGTAAATCTAAAATTGAATGATCATCTATTAAGTACCTAGTACAGGGTTAACATTTGGAATTACAAAGTGAGTCCCTAACATAAACAGCATTTAAAATGTCCCCAAGATATGAGATAAGAAGAGTTCTCTCTTATAAATATATTTATTAAACTACCTTAATAAAAAAGGGATAAATGACATGATAAAAGTTCACAAGATGAAGGACTTACAGTCAGTAAACATACCTAAAAATGTTCAGCCTTACTCTTGAGCTAATAACTACAATGAAAACATTAAGATACTTTTGATATTTCTCATGTATAAAAATAAAAATGAACAAATAATAAAACTTTTAAAATCAAATAAAAAAATAATACACAATATTGAGAAGGGTCCTGTGGAATTGAGCATTCATGGGAGATGGACATATTGTAAACCTTATTGGATGCTTTTGATCCAAAGGTCTAACATTTTAGAATCTATTACAAGGAAATAATTGGTGTTGAGACTATAGATTTATATTCAAGTATAATATCAGAATATAATTTCTCATGGTGAAAAAAAAAAAAGAAATAATCCCTTCTTTAACAACAGGTACTGACTAAAGAAATTACACAATGGGGTGCCAAGGTGGCTTGTTCAGTTCAGCATCTTATTCTTGATTTTGGCTCAGGTCATGATCTCAGGGTTGTGAGATCAAGCCCCAAGGGGGGTCCTGCACTGGGTGTGGAGCCTGGTTAGGATTCTTTCCCTCTCCTATGGTCCTTCTGCACTTGCTCTCTCCCTCTCTCCTTCTCTTAAATAAATAAATAAAATATATATATATATATAGCAGGATATAAAATAGTACACAACTATCAGTGACACTATACAAAAGAAATAAACATGCCTAAAATGAGACTGGTAGGATATATACTGAAATTTTTAACAGCTGTTTATCTCTGGGTGGGGGAATTTTGGACATTTTTTTTTTCTTCATACTTTCCATATTTTCCGAATTATCTAAAACTAACATATATTATATTGTAAATAAAGAAACAAGCTAAACTTATATAAATCCTCCCTCATCCAAAACAAATGAGGCAACTCAGAAACAAATGGAAATGAAGAGGACTCCAAAAATGTAGCTGTTTAAAAGATGTAGCTCCACAAAATGGATTCTTCACACCCCGTGTTTGCTTCCTTCCGTGTGAGGGAAAGAAGTTTAAATTTTTAAAGTTTGGAACTTTCAAAAGGTAATAAAATCCAAAGTCCAGGAGCTGTGATGTGTGAGCAGCTAGGAGGGTGTTGGCTGAGAATTTTTAAGGGGTCAAGTTTACGAAGAACAGACGGATCACCGATGATACCTCATCATATGGTCTCTCGCATTCTGAATTGCAGAGAGAAAAATCTCCCTTTTCAAACTTTCCACAAGGTGGAGTGATAGCAAATCTCATCTTCCCAGCCTAACTGGTGAGACAAAGAAATGAGACACAAAGATCATTTCAAGTCTACAGATTTTAAGCGCTTAGCATCTTCAGTCTCATTTGGTGACATACTCTTTATCCCTCCTTCCTCTCCTGTCCCTGGACGTGGCTTGCTGCTGAATCTCTCTGATATCTCAGTAGATTCTCCTTTACCTCAAGGAGTGGAGCACACAAGTTTGTGAATTATGTTTTGTGATATCTGAAATGTTTAAAATTGGGGAGAGTTCTTTCAAAAAAAGAGAATGGAAGATTGTGAGTACTAAATTACGTGCAAACATTAGTATTGAGAAGGATAGAATAAACCACAATATGTGATACATTTTGAAACCTTATAGGTGTGTTTATAAATGTACATGCTCTGTTATTTGGTATATTCCTGAGAAAAATCCCATTTCGTCTAGACATTGGTGAAAACGGAATCCTTCCCTTGATAATTTGCCCTCAAAGACTGGATGAGTTTGCCAGGCTGGCTTGTTTTTCCTTCATCCCTGCGCACCTTCAGCAGGAGGCACTGGGTGACAGCCTCCATGTGTGGATGTGGCTGTGGTTTTGAGCCGTGACGTTTGGTGAGCCACAAGTGGATGAGGGGTCAGATCATGCCTGGGGGTCACCCCTCTGCATGACAGCCATGACCTCGCTACATGCAGAAGTCTGTAGTGATCATATACTTCTGTGTTTATGAGACTAAACTCCATTTTCCTCCTCCAGCTTGCCCTAACCTGATCCATTCTGACACCGTCTGACTGGAAGGAGAGGCTCTGCCTGGAACCAAGATGGTGAGGCCACAGAGAGCACCATGAGCCCTCTCATCTCTGAGAGCAGAGTGCAGGGATGTGTGCTATAGTAGGGAGGGCTTCCCCGTAGGCACGGGACCCCAAATTAGCCAGGTAGAGTGTAAAAGACATAGGCACCAGCTTGCTGGAGTGTGCCTGTTGTCCTGGGGGCTTCGGTGGATGCTCCATCATGCATTTTCTCCTACGTTTTTTGACCAGAAAGAGAAATAGGCCATAGTCTGTGTGCAGTGAGGGTATATCCTATGTGGTAAATGCTTTGTTTGTTTGTTTCTGGTCAGTGTCGAGAGAAAGGTGTCAGGATCATCTTCCACTTCTGAATTTGGAGTTAACGGAGAGATTGACAGAGGGGCAAGGGACAAGGTGTCAATTGTCTTCCTGATGTCAAAGGAGGTAGTTTGCAGCTACAAGAGCAGTGTATTGGGGGGGGGGGGGGTCTGTAATATCTGTATTATATATACAATATGTATCCACAGTGGAGTCTCTTGTAGTGTAAAAGAGAGCAGCCCTCAATACCCATACACTGTAGCCAGGTTGTTGCAAAGTAGAGGGAATGGTTGATTTTTCCCACAGAAAGATTCCTTCTGACAAGTTTGCCTATGAGAAGAATAGCACCTTCTTCCATGGGGAGAAGTAAAGAGGAGATAGGAGAGAGGCAAGAAGTAGTGCTCTCTCAGAAATCCTTTTATATTGAAATAAAAAGCCAGAAAAATGGGTATCTTTTCCTAACAAAAGCTCCAAGGAGATGCTCATCAAAGTTTACTACGTGAGGCAGAATAGGCAGGGATGGACTTCTACCAGCCACTCTACTAATGAGTCCATCTCCCAGGGCAAGTTTTGGCCTGGAACAGTCCTTTTTCACACATGCAGTTCTAGGAAGGCTTAGGCCAGGCTGAAACAGATGTCTGATGGGGCAAACTGGTTGGAACTGATTAGAATCATGTGGGCATCCTCCAAGGACCAGTCATAGGACAGAAAGATGTCATCAGGGGACAAAACTTACTCTATGTTAAAGGTGCCTATAGAGTCAAGTCCTCACACTGAAAAAAGAAATATCCATGAATTAATAAATAAACTGTAAATTTAGACCACATGAGAGAGACTGATTCACTCTGGGCGTATTGTCAAAATCAGGTTTTAGCCCAATAGGGACAAAGATCAAACCCTGAACCAAGATTCATAGTCAAAATTCCTCATCCTGAAGTGCATCCTGGGACCCAGCCTGTCAGCCAGGCCCTGGCCACAGCCCATTCTCCAAAGGACACTGCAGATCGTCTTCCTAAAAGCTCTAGCAAGGCTTCTTCTGGCTGCCTTTGTTTTGCCGTTTTTATTTAATGCCAAGAAAAGATAAATGATCACCATTTTAAATGCTGAATGGATTTCTCCAAACATTCTTTTTAAAATCTCTAAAAGAAGCTACTTGCAGTTAAAAATTGGATTTGCCAGAAAGAGCTGTCAATTCAAATACTGACGAATCTAGGCATTTAAAAGTCCCCACTAGCTCACTGGTGTGGCTTTCAAAACCTCATCAGCACACATATATTTCCCTAATTGGCTCACTATTTACCCGGGAATTTATTCTGGATGGAGTTATGGAGATACAATTTCCAAATGTCCATTTTATTGTCAACGCTTCTTACATGGCTAAAGACTGACCTAGGATCCAATTATTGAGATAACTAGCAAGAAAATTAGCTGGAGACATAGCATAGGCAGAGGTGGCTTATTTGTAAAATTCTTCATAAAATGTCACACGGTAATATCATTACCTTGTGCATGTGGACTATCTCATAACTACAATTCAATATAGGTCTGGTATTTTTTTCCTAATAGCTTCATGTACAGTTTTTAAACATAAGGCAAAATTATAGCTTAGTTCTGGGCAAATCAATTAAAATTATCTTTATATATAGTTCAATCAGCAATCATTTACAATTAAATTTAAATTCCAAATCCCTCACATATAATACAGATTTCTTCTCTTTGACATTATCCCATACAGATTAACACTTTAAGATCTAAAATGTGGTTTGATTTCATTCATTTATTCATTCATTCATCCATTCATGCATTCAACATTATAAGTCAGAGACTTTGTTTGGGCTTGGAGACACAGAAATGACAAAAGGATACTGTCTCAACTCTCAAGGAAGCCACAGCCGACCGGAATGTGTGTGCGTATCTGGCAGGACACTTTAGTGCAAGGTGACGCACGTTCCAATAGATGCTTGTTCGAGTCACGCGTGACATGAGTGGTGAGTGCCATTGAGAAACTTTTTAGACCAGGTGATGGTTCAAGTGGTTTAAGTGCACCAGTAAACAAAGGGAGCAAAGGAACCATATGCAGAATCAGTAGGCAGGGCAAAGCCTTGAAAGGGTGCAAGAGACCAGCCCCCTACGGGAATTACTACTGCTCAGGGGGCCCTTGGAGAAATGGGGTGTGGGCCTGGAATGCCGGATGAAGAGCTGTGGATGCATCTCTGGGGGCCAGCTACTCCAGAAAGAATTATATTATAATCCAACTTGCATTTTGAAAAGTTCAAAAGTTATCATCCAACTTGCATTTTGGAAGGAGTTCTATGGTGGTAGGAAGGTGGATAGCTGCCCAGTAGAAATATGGGGAACGGAACAGGGAGGAGCACCTCTGAGATGGCGGGGAAGAGTCCCCAGCAAGCCTGTTTGGTTTGTGCATAGCTGTTGGAAGGGGGTGGTCTAGGTGACAGTAAATGGAGCCTGAATGGGAAATAAAATAGGAAGTGGAGGCTACAAAAATAGCCCAGCTTTCAAGACGTTTGGAGGTGAAGGGAAGGAGAGAGAGAGATCAGGGACTAGAAAACGGAACCTGTTTGAAGCTATATGGGGATTTTTTTTTAAGTTGGGAGACATTTATGTGCAGCAGCAAAGAAAATGTATTTTCTCTTTCATCTTTCTTTCTAACAAGTATCGAAACTCATATCACATCCATTTTATAAAGTTGTTTTTCAGAGGGGGACATTGTGATGAAAAAAACTTCCTGAATCTTGAAAAAGTATGCTAATCTAAAATGGTTGTGGTTTCTTCTTTTTTATTTTTTTCTTCTCACATAAAAAAAAAAAAATCCTACCAGATAAAAACATGAGCGTTTCAGGAAATGATTCCAATCACCTAGCATGCTCTTGTGTGTCTGAAATGAAGGAAAAACCATAGAAATGACAGCAAAGCTGGTAAAAGACAAACATGGCCTGTTCTTGGTAAGTCCAGACTCCTGGAGAAATACAGAGTTCCTAGTGAAGAACTCATAGTTTATTATAACATCATATTTAATTAATATACTTGCCATTTATGGCCACTATATATCTTGCCACCTGCCTCTGCATCCGGAGTCAGTAGCAGGAAGAGGGAGACCCACAGGTGGCTGTCAGGCCGCCAGGAGGCTGGAAAAAGAGCAGGAGGAAGAGGCAAATCCCAGGGCTGACCTCCATGGCCTCGTCCTGCCTCTAAAGGCCAAGAGCTTCAGCACTATCACCCTGAAGTTACTGAAATGTCATATTGCTTTATTTGCTATATTCAAGTCAATTTCACAAGCATACTCTTGATACCCTGTAATTAAATGAAAATGCCTCAAGAGAACCATAGCAATGGAAGCTGGTTGGATCACATCAATCTGCCTGTAGGGATACTGTTCTGGAGCTGCCGCTACTAGATTACAGAGAATGGAACATTCTAGACTAAGAAGAGCACCTGAAAATGCATCTTGTCTAAAGATAATCTGATCTACAAGATTGAGCCAACAACAGAACAAAGAGCCAGGTAATTAAGAAATGGTTATTTACACCTCAAAGGAACTTACCATGGGATGCTTTTATGTAAAGAATGACCCTACCACATTTAAAATATGCATTTATTTATCAAAAATATGTATTAATGCCAACTTCTCAGCAATATTTTGAGAGCTTTCATCTGGTTTCTTGCAAAACGTCGCACTGTAGGTGATGTGAGGCATTCTAGCGGAGCCTTCAAGACTTTTAGCCAAACAGATTTGGGGTGGGATCCGGGCTCTGCCACTTACTACTGTCTACTACAAGGCAAAGTAATCACTCCTAAACCCCTCAGTAATATGGCTGCCTTTTATGGTGAGTGTAAATGAGAGAAGAACTGATTGCAAAAGCATTTAGCACAGACTGGCATTGTTGTTCACATTCAATAATTGTCATGATGTTTTTATTTTGAAAAGTGCAGCAGATTGCTTTTGGAATATTTACCAATATTTCCCTCCCTAGTAAATCTGGCTATTGTGTCTTCCCTTTTCCCTCCTTGCTCTCCCTCACCAATGCTCTTAAGGCAACAAAAGCCTTCTAGGTTCCCTGCCCTCCAGGTATGGTTCTGAGCAGAAATGCTGAAAGAAGTAACATAGTTAATTTGTGGCCTTCGAGTTCCTGTGGATGCAGTGCTTATGAAAACTGCAGGACTACCTGTGGACTGAGGACTGCTCCTCAGCCCTTGCCTCCAGCCCCACAGAAATTAGAGTTCCGGTGGCCTCAGAGTGGCGGGTGGGGACCAGGCAAGAATGGAGCGGTTGCATCCCAGGTCACAGGATGTAGAGTGCTGCGGGCATGAGGGATGTTTAGGCAGATGGGACCTGACAGAATCACACAGAACTTCCCAGAACTGCTCAATCATTCTGGTCTGTAAGTAGCTGAGGAAGGGCCTGTGGGATCCATGACTGAAAACCTCACTGGCACAGGGACATTCTGGGGATAATTCCAGGAACTGCTCCCAACCCAATCGTCCCCACCAAAGCATACTAAGTCAGCACCCCAAAATTTAAAAGTCACCTAGAAGTGTGAGGTGAAAATCCTGACCTGACCGACTTGATTCTGAAGAAACCACGGTCCGGCCCAGGGCAAAATGGGGCAAAATGGAGACATTAAGTTTAATTATTAAAATAGTAATTATCACGGGGGGCACCTGGGTGGCTCAGTGGGTTAAGCCTCTGCCTTCGGCTCAGGTCATGATCTCAGGGTCCTGGGATTGAGGCCCGCATCGGGCTCTCTGCTCAGCAGAGAGCCTGCTTCCTCCTCTCCCTCTCTCTCTGCCTGCCTCTCTGCCTGCTTGTGATCTCTGTCTGTCAAATAAATAAATAAAATCTTTAAAAAAAAATAGTAATTATCACGAAGTTACATTTTTGCAGCCTTAGCCTAAGTTTGCAGTCTGTGAGAGACTTTCCAGTTACAGAAAGTAATACTGAACTGATTCCTTGTAGAGCTCAGGAGGTGGCTGGATGGCTAAGTACATGTCTGGGCTGGCAGGTGAGTTAGGAAAAGCAACTGCCATGGCATGCGAGCAGGTCTGCGTAAGCAGAAGTAGAGACTTGGGCACAAGAATCTTTTGTGATAGAAAATGACTAGTCTGCTTTGCCTGCTTCTGTTACTTTAAGTGACAGCTCATTCAATAAACTTCCAGGCCATGGCCCACATGCCTGAAATACCTTCCATCCCCATCACCCATCCTCTGTCATTTTTCAGTATAAAAGAATCCTACATCAAACCCAAGTTTCATGTCCCTTATACATGGATGGGCCTTCCCGACGCCTTGCCGAGCTAGCCCGATACCCCCTGTGCTCCTGAAATACCTCCGCCCCCTGCACATTCATCAGCACTTAACACTACACTGCTCGTTAACGTTTATCGGGGACTTCCTTATGTCAGACACTGTCATGACCACTGTATATCCATCGGCCAACTCATTTCCTCATCCTTTCAAGATGGAGTTGCTCTCCCAAGGCCATGTAGCTCGGTTAGTGGATTGCAGACCCACCCGTTCTGAGTCTGGAGCCCGCTATTCACCAGCATCAAAGTCAACCCCTCTCCTGCACTTAGAGCTTTGTTGTAAGGGAGGTTCCTGTTCCTTTTCTCCTGGAAACTTGTGATCTCCTTGGTTTATCTGTTCATTTCCACAACAAATAGGTATTGTGTCATCCTATGTGCCAAACTTCTCTCCTCAAGAGAGGTCATCCCTATAAGGTCTTTAGAATGCACTGCATGGACAGGAGTCCCAGCTGCTCCCATGGCTGACCCAAAGCCCTAGAGTCTGCAAAAGTGGCTTCTCAACCTCATCTGCACTCTGGAATCAAATGGGAATCTTTAAAAAAAATACGTCTGGGGCACGTGGGTGGCTCCGTGGGTTGAGCCGCTGCCTTCAGCTCAGGTCATGATCTCAGGGTCCTGGGATCGAGTCCCGCATCGGGCTCTCTGCTCAGCAGGGATCCTGCTTCCCTCTCTCACTCTCTCTCTCTCTCTCTCTCTGCCTGACTCTCTGCCTACTTGTGATCTCTCTCCATCAAATAAATAAATAAAGTCTTTAAAAAAAAAAAAAGAAAAAATACTTCTGGGAGTTATGATTTAATCAGCCCTGGATGCGTTTTAGACATTGAGGTTTTTTAACTCTCCCAGGAGGTGAAACTTCTGCTCTAGAACCCCTAATCTGGAAAATACTTCATGGAATGAAATATCATTTATAGCCCTTTAAACAGTTCCTGAGGAGGATTAGTTCCCTATTTTTCAAAACTTCACCCCTTAAAAAGAAAGATAGGCATCCAGGAGGGCTGAGGCTGAGAGCAGGTGCAGAATCTGCTGACGCTGAGAGAGAACCCTGAGGCAGCCTTCATCTGCATGCAGCAGGTCCCCAGCCCTTGTCTGGCCTACGAAGGAGGAAGAAACATGTTTGCCACATGGCTCACTCGGGATCTCCAAGAACACCATCAAAGTTTGATTTACAGTGAACATTGGTGAACAACTAAAGCATATGACTCGCCCTTAACCTCTGGGCTCCCTCAGAAAGCCCATGCTATAGCAGCTAATCTGTCCGGGCACCCCCTGCATTTCCAGCTCCCCAACCAGGTTCCCTGAGCCCTAGACAGAAAGGGAGTTGTGAATTATTTGAGAATATGCTGAGAATGTCCTGCCTGGGTGACAGAAGTCTCATAAATCATTCCTTCCCTATACTTAATCTCTCTTTCAAGCGGAGTAATGTCAACTCACTGGGGAACCCATGCCCTAGAATCAATGTGAAGGCATGGTATAGGGGAGCAGAGCTGCAAGGAAAAACAGAAGGCTGACCTGGGAAGAAGAGAAAGGGACCAATCCGTAGGTAACCTAAAACAGCAACAACAGCAATAATAGTACCTAGAACTCCTAATGATGTTTCTTGCTAGCATTCTTCATCAGCTGATGATATAAGATTTATTTGTGTGTTTTTTGAGTTCTCTACCCATTCTTGCATAACCTCTGCAGTGACAGGGCATGACTTGTTCCTGCTGTAACCCCAGTGCCTAGAACTGTATGAGGCATTGAGCAGATGCCAATACATATTTGCTGAATTAATTAAAATGAAATACTACCTACGTGCCATGCATTTGGCCCACATTGACTCATTGAATCCTCATAATAACCCCGACAGAGAGACACGAGTGCCTTTTAGGGCTGAGGAAGCAGGCTCTGGATTTCATAAATTCCCCTCAAATATATAACACCTTATATAGCACAGTATGGATTCCATTTCCATTTTGCCAGCCACCAAGCCTCTACTCTTTCATTATCACAATGCTGTGCCCAGTGACATACCAAAAATGGAAGAAGGTACAGGAGGTGGAGGAGGAGGGCAAGGAGGAGATGAAAGAGAACCAGAAGAAAAGTGAACAGGTTCAACAAGAAGTAACTGCTGATGAGGGAATTGAGGGTGGTCACTCTCATCAAATGCTTGGTAAAAGAGACATAAGCCAGCTTGGGGAAAACACAAATAAAGACGGGGATGCTTTCTGCACTCTTGAACTCCATGTCACTTCACACTGTACCTAATGAGTTTTGTATAACATCATTATATAACTCAGGTGAAGGCAACCACACTATGTGCATACCCAGCCACCTCTTGGCCAATTCTTCATGTCTTGACATTTGACAAATCTAAAAATGGCAACAGTGCATTCTACTGCAGTATCTCATTGGACTGTGATAAGTCAAAAAGGAACATTTCCATTTCACAGATTAGGCACACACATACATACACATGGTCATGCACCCCCCACCCCACCCTAAGGTCTGACAAAGGTTTTATGACCTAATCAAGGCTAAGGCTGAGTCAGGATCCGAGTGCCAAAAGATTTTAATTGTTATTCTTCTTTATTCTAAGTCTCCCTTCCAGATGTGTTATCTCCTTTATTTTTCTAAGTTTTACTAGCTACAATTAATCATATTTTCCCACTGGAGAATGGAATCAACCAATAGGGGTCCAGCGGGAGAAAGGAACCAGGTTTGTTCTTAATGCTTCCATTAGTCCATAAGGTTTGCATTCAAATGTCTCCTGAGTAACAGTCAGGGGTTTGTCAGAATGCATAAGACCAGCTTTGTTTGTTGATGAGTGTGGGCAGTTGTCAGAACACAAGCAAAGAAGAACCCAGGCCCTGATATACTACAAAGAGGTTGGAAAAACCGTTGGTATTCCCCTACAGAAGGCAAGTAGGACTTCTTCCAAATGTTGTTAAATGGATGATTTCCCAAGAAAGTCTACCCTAAGTCATCACCATGAAGACAAACTGATGGTGAGCTCTTGAAGAAGAGTGTACATGTTGCATTTGCCATTGTGACTTCCATGCAGCCTATTTGGGTACATAGCAGTTGATTAACTTAATGCATGTTAATAAATAACACAAATGCATCCATATAGAATTGGGACTATTTCTGATGTTGATTACCACATCAGTGGTAGAGACAACAACAAAAAAAACAAAACAAATAATCTCTTCTTTATAAAATGGCACATATGGGCTAAAATGCTCTAAAAGCAAGCAGAGTATAGCAGCTATGGGAAAACGACTCTGATTCTCCCTTGATAGATATTATGTCAATTACTTTCTTCCCTGTGAAATGTAATTTTGATAGTATAAAAATGTGGTGATGGTACTCAGGAAAATCACTCCCTGGAGAAGCACCTGAATGATGAATTGTCAAAGACAATCTGCGGAAGAGAGCTGATCTGATAAACTGGACCAGGGGACGGTGGAATGTTTACTGGGATCAAGAATGGATGTTATCTCTGCTTCAAAAAATAAGCTGGAAATTACAGTGTCCCTCAGTCCAAACTCTAAGACAGACACAATGTGTGAACAAAATGTGTCTGAAAATCTGCTCAAGCAACAAAAGAGAGCTTCAGGAGCTAGACACCAAGATTCAGTGAGCTGCTGGGAAGATTAAAAAACCTAAAGCTGTCTTACAGCATCACACGAAGCCCATATTTGCACTAAGAGAGAATCATCTGGTGAATATAAGTCTGGAAAACTCCACATGTCAAGAAAGAATTTGGGAAGGTATGCTCAGGACAGTTGAAATCTAGGGAAGGAGCTTTTGGTGGAAATAAAGGTGTGAGTGTTTTTTTGTTTCATTTGCTTGGATGTCGTTGTTTGCATATAGAGCTGTGCTGTCCAGTGGAACTGTCTGGGATGATGAAAAGCTCCATAATCTGCCCTGTCCAATAGGAAAATTGCCATGTGGTGCTGTGTACCTGAAATATGGATGGGGTGTCTAAAGACCTTTTAAATCTGAATTAATTTAAATAGTCTACCGTATCTCGTGACTACTGCAGGAGCACAAATCAAGAGGCTTAAGAACAAGCATGATACCCCCAAAATTCAGGACAACTGGAGGTTTAAAGATGAACAGGGATCAAAGGCAAATAGACAAAAAAAAAAAAAAAAAAGAAAGAAAAATACTGGAAGAATCTCATAAACCTAATAAAGCCGGCAGTGATATCAACCCCAGTCCATCTAGCTCTAAAATTCTAAAAGCTTGATTCTCTTAGATAAGGCTAAGACAAAGAAATGAACTACAGTGTATTTTTGTGCATCCTACAAAAGACAAATCACTCTTTGATTGGCGGTTGAGCTGTCTTTGTAATGTGAACTCATTCACTAAAACAGACACATTAATTGATGTATCTACTCTCTACTAGGCACAGGTTGAGGCCATTAAAAGGAGGGTGTGCTTGTTTGAAGTGACAGAATGCACCGTACTAGTACACACAAGGGTATCTAACACTGATAAGGGATTAAGGAAATATTTTCTAGAAAATGTGACCCTTGAGTTGATTCTTAAAGATGAGCAGTTAGCTAAGGAGTTGAGGGTATTACAGGGATAGGATTACAAGCTGAGGATACTACAGCCTTCTAGGAAGGAAACAACTAAGCAATGGCAAAAAGGAGTAAAGCTGTCAAACTCATGCAGGAATTGACAAGCCATTGGGTGGATCAGGGTAATTTAGTAGGGGTATAATTGATGGGATAAAAAGGAGGAATAGAAGGTGAGGACAGAAAAATCACCATGCATGCTAAGTATACCATACATACTAAGAACAAATTTTAATTTGTTGGCAGCAAGGGAAGCTATGCATGGTTTTATAATTATTATTTTAAGAGGATCATTCTGTGTACAAAGAAAATGATAAAATCTTTGTTTGTGGGGGAAACAGGGATGCATAGTACAGTATGGCAAGAGGATGGTGAGAGAATGTTTACAGGCAGATACAATAGTTCAGAGAATTTTTTTTTTTTAAAGTTCAGATGAGAGACAATAATGACCTAAATTAAGTCACTGGTAAGGAATTAGAGAAGAGGTGAGTGATTAAAAAAATATTTAAGGACACAAATCTGCTATCTTTAATAACTACCTAAGGGTAGGGGACAGAGGAAAGAAAAAATCATGAACAAATCTCAGGTTCCTGGTATAAGGGACCAAGTAGGCTTGTGGTGTCATTAGGAAATATAGGGGTTATAGATGTAGCAGCAAATAGAGAGGCATTCCCATGAGTTTATGTTGAGCATACTGAGTTTGATGTTCCTGTTTCAGACATTTCGACACACACGTCTCAGGAGAGAGATATAGGGGTCATCAGCATATAATGGTAGCTAATACTGTAACAGTAGATATGAATTCTGGAGGTAGGCAGAGTGAGAACAATGAGGAGGCAAAAGTGAAGCCCTAGGGAGCCCCAGTGTGTGAGGGGCAGTTCAAAAAAGATGAGTCTATGGGGATGCCTTGATGGCTCAGTTGTTAAGTGTCTGACTTTGATTTTGACTCAGGTCATGAGACCGAGCTCTAAGCTAAGCTCTGCCCTCAGCACAGAGTCAGCTTGGGATTCTCTCTCTTTTCTCCCTCTGCCCTGCCCCCCATCACTTGCATGTGTTCTCTCTTTCCCATAAATAAATAAATAAATAAATAAACGGCCTATAAAAAAAACACAGGAGAAATAAATGTCTAATGTGGAAAGAAATCCATAAGAGACTTTTGAATTGTGAGAAAGAAGGAGACAGAGAAAAACTGAACTGCACGAAATAAAGCAAACAAATCTGAATGATAAGGACAAAAATGTGTCCATTGGATTCTTTATTTTGAGAGCAGTGATGATCTCTGCAGGAACAGTGTCAGAGAAATTTACATGAGGAACAGAAACCAAGTACCATGGGGCTTAGAAGGCACAGAACGTATAAGAAGTAGAATGATGACACGTAGCATGGCTAGAAGGAGAAACACTAAATTACAAAAGGCAGTTTCTCTGGAAGATGAGACAGGGCAGGAGAAAGGCAGGCCTTTCAGATTGTGTAAATTTTTCACTCTTTTCCACATTATCTAAACCGTTGGTTTCACTTTATAATTAAAAACACAAATAAAGATAAGCACAAATAAAGATAAAAATCACCACAAAGATAAAATGGTTTTCAGAGCACACAATTAAAGCCGATGGATGACTGAGTACAGGTGGACCTGTTTTAGAGTTTTAAAGTCACAGGAGGCTCAGGACTGAAAGGAGAAAACAGAGTAAAAGGTGGAGCGAAGGATAGATAAAAGACAGAGAACATAATTGATGAAACAGTGACCCACAGTAGATGAGCAGGGAGAAGATTAAAGAGACAAGCAGAAATGCTATCTTTTACAGTAATATGTACATCATTTTTAGAGACTAGAGCAAAGAAGGAGGGTGCAGATAAACTTCTTGATACATGTACCTGGTTGATTTGGAAGATCACTTCACTTGCAGAGATTGGAGGTTTAAGGAGGGAGGTGAAAGTTCGGAATGGTAATCTGAAGGATGAGGAAAAAGATCAGGCCAAGGACAAGAGAAAGAATTGTTATTCAGTCCCAAAGACCCAGCTAAAGCTGGAGGCAACAAATTTATAGTGGCATAAATCTAGTGTTAGGAGGTTTTCCTCAGCTGAGATCAGTAACCAGAATATAGAACCAAGAATTTGACTGTCATATTGAACCACTATGGTAAGTGTGGTAGGAGGACAAGGTTACAAAGGGAGGGAGCTATGTTGAGAAATACCTGAGATAATCAATCATTGGATAAAAGCTGAGCAAGAAATGAAATGATTCCAGGAGAGTCTGATAGATTGGGAGAGAAGGAAGGGCCTAGAATTTCTAGGATTAAAGACAGTATACTGGGAGGAAGTTAAAACTAAAGGAGGTTGTGGCTGGAGAGAAAAGCAGTATCAAATCTAAGTTAAAATCTCAGGATTTTGAACTAGATACAATTGGGACTGAATTCTAATTTTGCCATTATTAAACGTATGACCTAGAGGAAATCACTTAAGATCTGTGTGCCTTAGTTTTCTTATCTGTAAGATAACATTTATCTCAGTGCTTTCTATGATGATTAGACATAGCAATACATTTAAAGCACTTACTACAATTCTTGATCCATGGTAAATATGTAGTAAATGGCAGGAAAAATACACACACTGTGGAGTTTCATATTTTGAGGTAAAGAATCTTTCTGATGGACAACCTCTAACATGCCTTCAACAATCGGGCATTGAGCATCCTTTGACTGAACCCACTCACATTAAATCATGATTACCCTACATGTCCAGTAGAATGTGTCCAATGTGAGGCGGCATTTGACTCCAAGGCCATAAAAGACATTGCAGTTTCCATCTTGGACTCTCTTAGATTACTCACAATGGAGGAAGTCAACTGCCATGTCATGAAATCAATACAGGTAACACAAAAATTGAAAAGGTGGTGAGATGTGTGTTAGTGAAAGCCTGAAGAGCACAAGCCTGCGGCTCTTGACAATGCCATCATGAAAGGTTAAAGAAAGGTGAAGAAATGTTATTATCAATGGGAAGAAGTGGAATTGTTTTTACATGGGGAAGAAAGTTTAGCAACATTACTGCTTGCAAAAACAAAGTAGAAGATGTACCTAGTCATCTAGGTGATCTAGTTAAGACTTTGAGACAGACTATTGAAGGTGCCACCTGATTTTTCATGTTGTTTATAGCAAAACGAGAAACAGCAGAGATTCCCCAAAGCAAGAACTCTTAAAGATAAAGGAGCCAGGGTTTACTGCTTTTGAATATTCCTAGAATCTCCAGATGGCAAGTAATGTTAAAAGTTAAAAATAGCTTCTGGCAATAAATAAAGCCTAAGAAATTGTCAGCAAAATTTGGTATTAGAGATGAAATTGAGGGTGTGTCTCTAAAAACTGTTGTTAAGTTCTCAGAAACATCTAGGTCGATGCCTCAGAGAACCATTCAGTGAGACAATAGGGTTTCTAAGGGGCTTAAATATTTTGTTCCTCAGCAAAAGCCTGGAGATGACAAAGGCTCACTTAAGAAGAGACTTTTGAGTAGATTTTGTCTAATATGATGAACCCAATAATATCAACAAGACACCCTAAGTTTTTAAAATAATTATATTGATAAGAATTCTGCCAGGTTGGATTGAAAAGGACAGAGATAATACAAAATGAAAGGAGCCTTTGGATGCCTAACCAGCTTCATGCTAGAAGTACAAAAACAAAAACAAAACAAAAAAACAAAAAAAACAAAAAAACAAACAACAACAACAACAACAACAAAAACTCAGATGCAATCATAAGCTGCCTTTTATGGAAAAAGGAAAGAGGACTCATAAGGCAAAACCAAGAACTTAGCAGGAAAAACCAAGACCCATGGGCAATTATTCCCAAACCATGAGTCCAAATCAAGGAACTGTCAACAGTTCTCTGCTGAATTTCAGAATTGCTATGAACCAGTAAGTCCTATGAGCATTCTGTCTCCCCTTTTTGAATGGAGCAATCCATCAATCACACTATGCCTACCTTACCACTGCATGTTGACTACATCTGAGAGCGTGTGTGTGCTCATGCTTGGGGCTGGGTGGGGGGTGCAGGTAGCTGTCTCTTCAGTTCACAGGTCCTCAGATGGAGAGAAACTATATTCAGGGAGTTACACTCAAGGAAACACACAAGAAGAACATCATCCTACACCCATGTGATGGAGATGATGGGATTCTGAACTTCAGGCTAAGGCTTGGGTGACACTTCAGGGTCACTTCAATGCTTCAGGAGGGGGTGAGTGTATTTTGTATCTTGAAGGAATATAAATCATTAAGGTGAACTGAGGTAGCCAAACTCTGAAATGTCCCCAACTATCCTTTCCTCCTTGCAATTATGTAGAATCCTCCTAAACTGAATTATGGCTGTCTTGTGTGTCCAGGGGCATGCAGCAAGAGTGTGTGACTCCTGAGGCACGGTTGTACAAGGCATTGCCCTTTCCCGCATGATCTCTCTCTTGGACTACTGCCATGTTGTGAGGACAGTGAAACAACCTTGTAAAGAGGTCTATATGGTAAGACAATGAGCCCGCCTGCCAACAGTCCAAACCATCTTGCCAGGGTGCTGGTGAGCAGATCCTCCAGCTCCATTTGACCCTTTATGGCTCCCACTCCAGCCACTATATTGATCGCAACCTCTTGAGAAACTTTGAGTAAGAACCACCTAGAGAAGACACTCAGTTCCTGACTCATAGAATTTGAGTAACAATGTTTATTATTATTTGAAGATGCTAATTTTCATCGTAATTTTTATATAACAGTAGATCATTATTATAATTCCCAAATGATTAAAATATTCAGTTTGTGGCTATAGAATATGAATGATAAAAGGGAATGATTACTTGGACTTGAAAGTAAAGTCTCAAAGTTATAGTGTTGAACTGTTTCCACGTGGACACTAATGTTACTTGGGTATGACCTGGAACAGAATATACTTTTTTGGTCTCCAAATTCTTCAGTGAGTGTGAGTTGGTGGGTTGCCAGGAGATCAAGGATTATAAAAATGATGAAACAGAGCCTAGTGAAATGAGGTTCAAAAATGGTGGATTTTCCCCTATTTTATTTCACAAGGACAAAGGATCAATTCCTAGGATATAATTTTGTGCCCCATAATATTTGCTCCCCTGAATTTTTATTGTTTCACAAAAATAATGGCAAACATAAAGACAATAAGGATGAAAAATCGTGCAATCCTATCTTTTCTAGACATCTTATACCTTTTAGATCTTATACATGTTCATATTTATGGATATGTGGATAATTGTATAGTTATTGCACAAGTAAAATTCATATTTTCCTTTTTTTACTGATTACTCTGCTGTAATCATTTATAGAACACTATGTTCTTCATAATTTCTATTTAAAATAATTCCTTCAATGAATATCGAATAAGTTGCTTAGCCTTCTCATATTGCTGACTTTTACTTTTACTTTTTCCCCCAATTAAAAATCATGCTGTGTAGAGACTTTTCTCTTACTTTTGAGTTATTTCTTCATGAAATTTTTTCTTGCCTGAAATTACTTGGTCAAAGGCCCTTGGCCATTTTAAATAGTAACAATGCAAGTTTTTTTTTTTTTTTTCTTTTTTCCTTCTAGTCTAGACTTAGAATAAACTCTGAGATGCTATAGGGATTAACTAAAATGGAAAAGAAGATAAAGAAAGCTCGGCAGCAGGAAATCACTACTTGCATAACCACCATCCCACAGATCACAGGGAGAAACTATGTGACATTTATGGGATCAAAGTGATTAACATCTCTATGCTCAGAATGTAGTTGGGAAGTTTTCCTACATTTTACCTCTATAAAATGTCCCCCACCCAAGGCATCTCCTGCCTCATACTTAGGGACAGAACACTCCTAAGGATTACAAACTAATCCAAGGAAGTGCAGAGTTTAGTCTTTGGCCTAAGAAGTTCAGACTCTCTCTCCTGCACACAGATGTGCCTATCCTACACGAGGGTAATCTTCCCATGCCTTCCCTATGATTGATGTGCCCAAAAAGTACTCTGAACGGCTAATTCTGTAGAGTGCGTACCTTAACTCAAAAAGAAGTGTATGACTTGACATGATCCACCAAGAGAATCATAAAGCCTGTGCCCCAACAGCCTACAGGATCCTTCAGCTTGCTCCATGCTTCCATGAGAGCACAAGGTAAGAAAGCAGCACCCTTCAGTTTCTACCGATTCCCAGCTAGTTTGGCATACTGTAGTTATTTATTGCTTCCAGTGTTTGGAAAATACCAGATGTGTCTTTTATTGAAAGATAGTCTGTTTTTAAGCCCCTTAATTATTTTGCAGTTGGATCAACTCTTTTACATTAATTACAAAAAAAAAAAAGCATAATCATAGAGGAATGTGGTGTATTCAACTATACACTGTTAACTCTCAGAAAGGTGAAAATGCCGAGAAGGGTTACTGATATTCTGGAATCAACTTTACAAACAGCTGTGATGGTCTGGAAAAGAACTTCCCACAGGCACCCCTCTAGCCTTTGTAGAGCCAAGGAAAGAGCTGCTGCAGATACAGAAAATGCCAGGGGTGGAACATAATATCAACCTAACAACTGTCTCCTGGAAAAACCCCCCAGCTTATAGCCAGATGATAACGATGTTGTGCATTTGTGTACATCGGGGGCAGGGAAAATTGTTGCATGATAACAAGATTGAACAGGAAAGATGGGGATAAAAATTTGTGCTCATCATATCATTTTCTGAATTCTCAAATGATGTTTTCTCTCAAGTGTACCAGAGCCCCAAATAGCTCATTGCCATCATCGTCAACAGTACCTACGGAGTTTCTACAAACTGTATAGTACAATCCATATCAAATCTCCTCTCTGCCTCACTTGCTTTGTTACTGAGTTATGATATAACCCAGTCACTTGGTCTCTGTCTTGGGTCTTCAACTTACTTCAACAAATACCGATTCAGCTTATATTATAAGGGTACAGTTATGAATAAAATAAAATATCTTTATTTCTTTTCATTTGTTCCCCTCTCAAAAAACCACAACCAAAACCAAAAACTCAATTAGTGTTTGAAAATGACCTTTCACTTCTACATTTTAATGGGGCTTAGAACCATCAGATGTTTTAGAAAAAGAAGGGAAAGCATGTGTCAAAGGATAAACAGGAAAAAATGTTAAGAGTTAAACAGGCTTATTTGCAGTATCTGCTTTTTAACTGAAGAAATAAAATGAGCAATAACATATCTATTATGTACCTATTTATGTGTTCACTTAATTAATGTCTGTTACTCCCCTGCCCCTTGTCTACAGACTCTGTAGGAGGAGGAGGACCAGATGAGTTTGGTTCACCATTACCTTCCAAAACCCTTGCCCCATGTCTGGTGCATCATAAACATACACATTCTATCAATGCATATTTATTTAATAAATGAATTTGATATTAAATAAAATAACTTGAATATAGGTGTAAAAAGCAGCACAAGGTGTTAAGTCTTTCTGCCCTGAGACATTATTCAATGTTTCTTCAGACTATTTCTGTACCATCTGTACTCGTAGGAAAGAAAGGCCTAGGGAGCCCTTTCAGTATAATTTATTATATTTATGTAGCACCTATCACCTTGGTACTGTATCTAGGTCAGCGATTTCCCAAAGTTTGTTTCATAATATCCCAGTGTATCTCTGTGGGGCCATAATGTCTTTAAATAGTCTGAAAATAAAATTAATTTTCATTCCACTTAATTTTTAAAAATATACATGGTCTATGAAGGGAAAATGTTACAAAACCAAGAACATAATCCTAAACAACAGTATTTCCAGGGAAGCTGGCAACCAGAGATCTACATTCATTCCAAAATAATTATTGATTCATTGATCACTTATTTCTTCAACAAATATTTAATTAATATTTAATTTGTGTCACACATCATGCCAAGTACTTGAGATATAACATTGTGAAGCACCTAGTAGTTGCTCTGAAAGAGTTTATTATTTGTGGGTCAGTGTGATGAGGACACCATATGTATAAAAGCCAGAGTTTCAAATCCAACATCCTTTAGGTATCAGCACAAATTATATAGAATGCATTATCCTATAGTTCTTATTTTTTTCCTGATGTCTATATAATTTATAATTAATGCTACATAAGAAGCCTCTGATAAAAGCAAGCCAGTATATCTCAAGTCTTATGGAACTTACCCTGACTCATGCACTCACTCTTGTATAGACTGAAATTGCGATGAACAGACCTAGTCAACCTTCAGTTTGCTCTCTCTGGCTTCAGATACTCTGCATGCTCCATGTCCAGGCACCTCAGAGCCAAATAAAACATCCTTATCAGTAGACCCATTTCCTTCCCCAAATGCTTGATTCTTTCCAAGCATACCTATGTCAAAAATCTAGAAACATATTGGATATAGGATGTATCTAGTATGCATATAGGATACTAGAAAGAATGCGATCCTTGGAGTCATAGAGATAGGAGTTCAAATCCCAGCTCTGTGGCTGGAGTAGTATACTGAGCAAAATGACCAGGCTTCTCTTTCAATTAAAAAAAAAAAAAAAAAAAGTATAGTTCTAACCTCTTAGAACTGTTAGGAAAATTAAGTGAGGCTCTTAAAGGAGTGAAAAAGGCAGTGAAGTTATTCAATAAATGTTCTTTGCTCCATTCATATAATAATGTAAGCCATTAATAACATAATACCATGATTTTGACTCTAATCACTAAAAGTATGCAAACAATGGCATTGTTCTAAATGTATTTTAAGATGATCATTCATTTAAAAAATCATGCCACTATAATAATTAAAAATGCTTTAGTGAGTGGTGCAAGATAATGGTGTGATTCATCGTGCTGTGAATGTCTGGTCATTGATAGCACCAATGTGCTGCCCACAGGTACAGATCCTAACAGATCATCACAGAGATAGGATGGTGATCTTATTAATAGTGTAAAAGATGTCATGATTCCCAGTCATATGTTTTACATACATATACAGATAGGCATGTATACACATAAAAAGGTAAGAATTCTTTCAAAATGTTGAAGTAAAGCACAATAATGCAGAAATATTATATATAAAGATGCCTATTTCCATCATTAATCCAAAATAAGTTAGGTCACAATTGCAGGTAAATTCTGAAATGACAACATCTCACAGTAAGAATTTTCTCTAAATTTGCCCTCTGCCCACTTACCCTTATGCTTCTTTCTCAACTCCTTATGAACTCCAAAGACAAATGGAGCCATCAATATGATTGATCATATTACAAAACCCTGATGGGGCCATATTCCTAATAGTGTTCTGGTTCATTAAAATGTCATGCACTTGGATGGGACCCTCTTCACTTTGTGTTCAGGAATTGGTAAGCTGAGCCAAGACCTTTTTCTTGGGCTTCCTTTCTCTCTGCTTGATAATGCTGGTTATTACTTCCAGTTGCTAAACCATATGGCAAATGGCAAATACATAAGATTTAGGTTCAAAAGGAGGTAGGAGACCCCATTAAGGACATGCTCACCCCAGCTCAACTCTACCAATTTCTGCTTGGAATTCATAAGAAATTGGAACATCCAATAATGAAGTGATACATTCTACCCCATCTCCTGCTATCAGTCCTTTGATATCTCCCTTATAAGCCCTCCAAGGAGAGATTATATGAAGGGCAGAACTGGGCATTTCTGGGTTCATCCCATCTTACCCTGCATTGAGTTATGACATTATTGTGCATCTTAAATGTTGTTCTGAACTTTCAAATAGAAAAACTGAGCTTCTGAAAAGAAGCCAGATCCTATGAATGGAGCACTTATTTCACTAACAATGAAAGAGAGCAGTCATCACTCAGTTTACAATTTAAGATCATATCCAGATCTTTTTGTCTGCAAATATTTTTAGATATCACATAATACTTATTAGTGATATTATGGAATTTCTTTTCCTGAAAATATGAAAAAGAAAGAAAGAAAGAAGAAAGAAAGACAGAAAGAAAGAAAGAAATCACCCCTTACATCCATTTGAACTGGAGCAGAATATGCCACCCCAAAATATGCATCTTTGACCAAAGGATTATTTAGGTGTGATTAATTAAAAAAAAAAAAAGAAAGAAAGAAAAACTATCTCAATATAGGCCATACATGAAAAACCCACAGCAAATATCATTCTAAATGGGGAAAAACTGAGAGCTTTTCCTCTACAGTGAGGAATAAGACAAGGATGTCCATTCTCACCACTTTTATTCAACACAGTAGTGGAAGTCCTAAACATAGCAATCAGACAACAAAAAGAAATAAAAGACATCCAAACTGGCAAGGAAGAAGTAAAGATTTCACTATTTGCAAATGACATGATACTACTTGTAGAAAACCCAAAAGAATCCACAAAAAAAACCCACTAGATTCAATAAATGAACTCAGTAATGTTGCAGGATACAAGATCAATGCACAGAAATTTACTGCATATCTATACATCAATCATCAAACAGCAGAAGGAAAAATTAAGAAAACAATCCCATCTATAACTGCACCAAAAATAATAAGAAACCCTGGAATAAACCTAACCAAAGATGTGAAAGACTTGGACTCTGAAAATTATAAGACACTTAAGAAATAAGCTGAAGATGACACAGAGACATGGAAAGACATTAGACACTTATGGATTGGAAGAACAAATATTTTTAAAATATCTACACTATCCAAAGCAAGCCATACGTCTAATGCAATCCCTAGAAAGATGTCAACAGCATTTTTCACAGAAATAGAACAAACAATACTAAAATTTGTATGGAATCACAAAAAACCTTGAATAGCCAAAGTAATCCTGAAAAAGAAAAGCAAAGCTGGAGGCTTCACAATTCTGGACTTCATGTTATATTACAAAGCTGTAGTAATCAAAACATTATGGTACTGGCACAAATCTAGACACATAGATTATTGGAACAGAATAGAAAACCCAGAAATAAACCCCCAATTACGTGGTCAATTAATCTTGAACAAAACAGAAAGAATGTCCAATGAGAAAAAGACAGTCTCTTCAACAAACTGGACCACTTTCTAAACAGGCTATGCAAAATAAACTCAAAAACGGACTAAAGACCTAAACGTGAGACCTGAAATAATAAAATCCTAGAAGACAACATAGGCAGTAACCTGTTTAACATTAGCCATAGTAAGTTTCTTTGAGATAGGTTTCCTGAGGCAAGGAAAACAAAAGCAAAAATAAACTATTGGGACTAAATCAAAATGAAAAGCTTCTGCATAGTGAAGGAAACAACAAAACTAAAAGGTGATCTATGAAACTGGAGAAGATATTCACAAATGATATATCTGATAAAGGTTTAGTATCCAAAATATATAAAGAACTTGTAAAATTCAATAACCCCAAAACAAATAATCCAATTAAAAATGGGCAGAACACATGAAGAGATATTTTTTCAAAGAAGACATGCATATAACCAATAGACACATGAAAAGATGGTCAACATCACTGATCACCAGAGAAATGCAAATCAAAACTACAATGAACTATCACCTCACACCTATCCAAATGGCTAAAATTAACAACACAATAAAAGACAGGTATTGGTGAGGATGCAGAAAAAAGGACAAACACTCCTGCACTCTTGGTAGAAATACAAACTAGTGCAGCCACAGTGGAAAAGACTATGGAAGTTCCTCAAAAAATTAAAAATAGAACTACCCTACAACCCAGCAATTACACAACTTGGTATTTACCCAAAGAATACAAAAACACTAATTTAAAGGGATACATGCACTTGTATGTTTATTTCAACATTATTTACAATAGCCAAGAAATGGAATCAGCCCAAATATCCATCAGTTGATGAATGGATACAGAAGATGTGGCATTATCATACAATGGAATATTATTCAGCCATAAAAAAAGAATGATATCTTGTCATATCCAACAATGTGGATGCATAAAAAGAGTATAATGTTGAGGTTAATCTGAGAAAAAGAAATACCATATGAATTAATTCATATGTGGAATTTAAGAAATAAACAAACAAAATAACAAAGGGGGAGAAGAGAGAGAAACAGAATCGGGAAACAGACACTTAATCATGAAGCTCAAACTGGTGGTTATCCAAAGGGAGGTAGGTATGGAATGGGTTAAATAGGTGAATGGGTGCATTTGTTGTAATGAGCACCAGGTAATGTATAGAACTGTTGAATTACTGTATACCTGAAACTAATAGAGCTCTCTACATTAACTGGAATTAAAATTAAAACTTTAAAAAAAGAACCCATGCAGGAGAATGTCTGAAAACTGAGAATAAGCTGCTTTTTTGTAAGGGAAATTAGCATTCATAAGGGAAATCTCCATTCATAAGGGTATATTTTCTCTGTACCAGGAATAGAAAGATGACTAAATCTCTAGAAGTTATTAACAATGGATAAGGTGTGAATTTAAATCTACGTAAAAACAATGCCTTTGTTTACTGTGCTTTGCTTGACAACCTTCCTTGACTGGCCTCCTCAGTACCCCAACTCTTCCTTTGGTCTTTAGCTAAAAATGCTATTGGAGTTGATGGTTTGAAATATTTTAGAGGCCACTCAGTTTTCTTAAGTTATTCCTATGTATCCAAGAAGTATATATGTTTTTAAACTCCTGTTTGCTTAAAGAAAGAGAAAAAAGATGGGAAGGAAGAAGAAGAAGGAGGAGGAGGAGGAGGAGGGAGAAGAGGGAGGGGGGAGAGGAGGGAGGGGGGAGAGGAGGGAGGGGGGAGAAGAAGAAGAAAGAAGAAAGAAGAAGAAGAAGGAGAAAAGGAAAAGGGAAGAAGGAGGAGGAGGAAGAGAAGGAGAAGAGAAGAAGGGGAAGGAGGAGGAAGAGAAAGAAGAGGGCACAGAAGAAGGAAGAGAAGAAGAGGGTGAAGTAGGAAAAGGAGAAGCGGCAGAAGAAGCAAAGAAGCAGAAGTAGAAAAGAAGAAGAAGGAGGAAGAGATGGAGGGGGAGGAGGAGAGAGAGGAGGGAGAGGAAGTAAGAAGTAAGAAGAAGGAGGAGAAGAAGCAACTACCCTTCCCATCTCCTTCATGAGGTTGGAAGCATGTAAGTATTTCTCTTCCTAGAATCAAAAGGAAAACACAGACTTCTGTATTAGAAGACAGATACAGTATGAATTGATCAAGCACGCTGGTTTTACATTCCATTCTACTTTCCTCAGAACAGGGGTTTGCCCTCCTAAGGTTAAATCCTAATTGCCTTTCACTGAGGTATCCCTCCGTGTTCATATTAAAAGTACCCTTAAACCTTTCCCGTTATATCACAGCAGCACCTACACAACATAGAGGGGCAAAAAGTTTTGTGTGATAGTTACCCTTATCTGTGGGTTTGATTTTACAACTATCATCTGGAAGCAGATGGCCTCCCTCTGCCATAGCGTCAGAAAGTCAATAGTAGCCTAAAGTCATGTCATAGTGCTTCCGTGCTTCACCTCACTTCATCTCAGCATGTGGACCTTTTATCATCTCACATCATCACAAGAAGGGTGAGTAGAGAATGATAAAGTATCTTGAGAGAGAGAGACCACATTAATATAATTTTATTAATGTAGGTTGTTATAATTATTCCATCTTATTATTAGTTAATGTTGTTAATCTCCTATTGTGCCTAATTTATAAATCAAACTTAATCATGTTTGTATGTGTAGGAAAAAACATAGTATATACAGGGTTCAGTGCGATCTGTGGTTTCAGGCATCCACTGGGGTCCTGAAAGCTATCCCCCAAGGATAAGGGAGGACTACTGTCTGTCATTTTTACCTTGCCACAAACTCAGCTCATATTCTAGAAAATGAGAGATGAGAAGATTATTTTCTTCAGCAGCATGTCCTTGCGACATAGTGTCCTATGTGTATAATGTTTTGTGTCATATGCAACCATTCTACCCACCTCATGCTAAGTGATCTTTGTAGTTTAACATCTACTCTGGTCTGAGTATCAAAGCCTCATTTGACTATTTTGTTTATGGTTCATATCTACTACATTTTAAAATATATTATGGCTTTTGCAGAGGTAATAAAACATCAACCAAGATTCTAATGACAGAAAATATGTACCTGTGTTGCATTTCGTCTTCTGATTTTGGACCAGCCAACTTAACATCTCTGTGCCAGACAAAAGGGCTCCTGGCCCATCTCTTATGCACTTTCTTGTCCATAAAAACAATCCATTAATTATAGCTGGACTTTTCCAGCAGTCACTAAGGATGCTTCATACTACTTTGGTTTCAATGTTTTTGCCTTCCTGCTTTCAACTCCTACAATGTCTGCCAATCCACAGTCCACCTCCAGCCTCTTCAACTTGTTCTTCCTAATATCTGGACTCAGAATTCAGTGTGTATCTCCCTTCTAGCCATGACGGATGACAGCCAGGCCTCCATAATTGCTGGTATAAGGGGGTTGTAGGGTAGATCCAATGCCAGTTGGTTAAGCAGACTCTCTTGTCTGCAGTTGAGAAATCAATGAGTACCAGAGGTGTGTAGATACCATACAGTAAACATCAAGTCTCTGTTGCTCATTGACTCAGAGCTGAGCTGTGTTAGGCACTGTTGGGAACAACCACATGTAAGACTGAACTGGGAAACATACAGAGGTTTAAAAACCCAAGACAATAAATAACCGTGTGTAAATTAATATGGTACAAATTGAGTAAATAAATGCTTAGGGGGACACAGAAAATATAGTGGGACAATACTCCATAGAGCAAGTGTTATAAATACTCACTAGAGGGCATAATGACAAAATTCAGTTTGAATGAAAACTCATGAGCATGCTCACTGAAGTGAACAGGCTCTCATAAATATTCAGTACATGGAGTAGCAGGCAGTTCCCCAAGGAACCACCCCCCAGGATAAATGTTCTCCAGTAGACCAGCAGGGGCACACACATATTGTTTCTTTCTACCAGTCATTTCCACACTCATATTCACATGACCACACATAAGGCTAACCGATTAATAGACTTCCTGGCATCTGGCTGTATTTTAATGATTGCCCACTTGCTTAGGGAGAAGGGCTGGAGATCTGGAACCAAACTGTTTCAAGTCAAAGAGTTAAACTCTGGTTTAACGGACTCCTGGTTCAGCATGCCAAGCACTTCATTCCAAGTACCCCATAATGGTTGACTCATAAGGCCATGCTCCATAAAATCCATCAGCACAGGTCTCTGATGGAGATGAATTATGGTTTACAAACGATTAAAATATTGTTAATGATGATATCAAGGCACTTGAGGCTCTGAAGGGGAACTTTGAAAATGAGATGTTACCAGAACCTCCAGAGTCTCAAGCACTTGTTAGTTCATGTTTTTAAAAAGTGCATTAGCTTTATCCAGTATCCATATAACCTTTCTCCTCTGCCTTGCTCTGTTTCCCTGGCAACCATTTAAAAGTGCTGCAAAAGGCACTGCTGTCTTGAAAAGAAAAGAAAAGAAAGGACAATAGTCTTATGCTTTCTTTCTTTCTTTAGGGTTTTTCTCCATCTTCCCAGCCACTTTCGTGGCTCTTCGAGGTTTTGCAGTCTTCAGTGCCATCTCCCCTTGAACGAGCAACTGTGGGGTAATTAAGGAGGTGGGTGCCAGGCCAGGTGGAAGCTGCTTCTTTGAGATGATGGTTAGGCTGTTCAAGGTCAGCTAAGAGGCCCTGAGACTGGGGGAGAACAGTACTCAAAGCAGAAAGAGCAACAGAAGCTTTCAGGAAGGCTCCCATCCTGCCTTCAAACTTCTCATCTGTGGAAGAGACTTGTGTCAAAGACAGTGACACTGACTCTCAGCCGCCCCTCCAAGGGAGCCGGCTCAGAGAGATGACGGATGAGGAAGTTCCGCCTGGGGGACAAGTGCAAGGACTGAGCAAGAGTGGCTGTTATGAGCGACGGTGGTTGTCCAGCACCTTCATGTTGGCTCTGCCTCCCCAGGCCTTTGGTTGTGTTTTTACTAATAGAAAATGCCCCCGTCTCACCAACCCCAAGAGTCCTGGCTCCAGGAAGCATACAAAGAGAGATAGGATGTTTTACAGGACTCTGTCATATTCAGAACAAAGCAGCAGTTAACTAAGGCCACGACTGGAAGCTTCCATTTAGCATTCCTGAACTGTTTGTTAAAGACCCCTTTTTATGAGAGAAAGGGCAAACAAGGCTCACCAACAGTGTGTCAGGAACCATGTAAAAGGATTTTCACATCTGCTCTCATAATCTCATAAACAGCTGTGTGGGTAGATATCATTCCTTTTTTAAAAATAAATATTTATGTATTTATTTGAGAGAGAGATTGAGAAAGTGAGCATGGGGGAGGGGGACACGGGCAGAGAGGGACAAAGAATCTTGGGCAGACACCCCACCTCCCCACCACCACTGAGCATGGAGCCTGAGCTGGGGTTTGATTACTTGACACAATCATAACCAGAGAAGAAATCAAGAGTTGGATGCCTAACCACCTGAGCCACTCAGGTACCCAGGTAGATACCATTCTTATTTGCATTTGCATTTAACCCTCCCCACCCACCCCCTGACTCTCAGAGGTGAAGTTTTTTGTTTTTTTGGTGTTTGTTTGTTTGTTTGTTTTTGCCTGAGATACAACAGTGTCTCAGAGGAGCTTTCAAACCCAGGTCAGCCTAACTCTAAGAAAGTCATGTTGTTTCCATTAGACCTTGCTGCCTCCCCGGCATGGTCTGTCACAGGCAAATAGGCCAGGGACAACTAGTGGCTGGGACTAGGTCTTACGACAACCAGATCTGAATAAGCCTTTGTAACCCACCCATCTCAGTAATGCTGACCTGAGAAAGAGACTCTCCCTTCTGACCTATATTACTTCAATAATTTAGTGTCCCAGAAGTAGGTTTTCATTTTTTTTTTTTTAATTTATTAGTAGGTACTGAGGACTTCCCATATGTTTGGGATTCTAAGAAAAAGAAAAAAAAAAAGGCATGATAAAGCACTGTTCTTCAAGGGCAGGTACAACTCAAACCCTATGGTAAGTACAAGAACCTTCGGAATCAATCTACAGAGCTAGGAATAGTTTTCTGCCTGGCATTCACTTGGCTGTGTGATCCTGAGTAAATTCTTTGAGCTTTAATTTTCTTATTTATAAAGTGGGAATGACATTAAATCCTTCCTCAAATTACTGTGAGGATTAAACGAGATAACATAAGCAGAGTATATATTAGATAATAATGATAGCTGCTTTTATTTTTGTTTACTTCCATTGTATTTGTAACGATAACAATGGAATAGAAAAGCAAGACACAATCAGATGAGGTTCCAAAATAAGAGGCTCATTTTGCAGAACTACCAATGAAAGAGAGATTAATATGAGCTGGTGCTCAGGACAAATTCATCAAGGAATTAAGTTTGAGGTGGGGTTTTTTGATACACAAAAGAAAAACCCAAGAGGTATATCAGGCAGTTACAGCACTCATGAACAAATGTGTGAGGTTGGCAATAAGGAGGTTTAGAAAGGCCAGTTGTGTGAAAGAACAATGACAGGTGCTTGTAGAACTATGAAAAGAGAAAACCTTGTCTTGAGATGTGGGCCTAGTTACAGAAGGCCTTAAAGCTAGCACTTGCTCCCCAAAACAAAACTGGTCACTGTAGGGTTTCTTTTTTGTCCAATAGATCCCAACAGGGAGTTTCTTGGTAACTCCAGAAACCTGAGGAAATCACTTCTGGTTACAGCAAACCTCAGGACCAAAGGGAGTCCACCAGGAGATAATGTAAGCATGTGTAATCAATTAGAGTATCTTCCTCAGTCCTCAAAACTTCTATGTTTGCTGACATCTTTTACTCAATAACACAGGTAAAAGACCAACAGGGCCTCAAAGGACAAAACTTTAGAAGAAAGGGGAAATTATAAAGAGACAGAAAGATAACTAGATCAACCTGAATAATAAAGAGGTACTAGCTCTGTCAAGAATTCATTCTCTGAAGTAGATTTCAGACAGGTTAACTGAGGATACAGTATGTTGTCTTGATGACTTAGTGATATTTTAATGGGATTAGCAAGCAAGTGCTCAAAAGAGTTTGTGTCATCCTAATCCAACCTCTTACCTTATTTCAACAGGTTCTATTTTTCCATCCTATTATTATTTTTCCCTCCAACTGCTTTCCTTTTTTGAAAACAAAACAAAACAAAAGTTGAAAGCAAAAGTGAATCTGAGATTATTCAACACCCATTCTTCCAAAAATGTTATCATAATAGATTAGTTTTAGGAAGTATATGAAGCATTAGCAGATTGTCAAAACCTAATGCAAGATTTTGGAGTTCTGTTCATTCTGAAATAAATATTAGCTATGTCAATTCTGCTTGCAGCTGGTTTTATGGGATTCTGTCTGGTTCATTACATCTTTCTCTCTTCCTATACCCTCAATCATACACAAATATTTTTAAGTCCCCACTATCTGCAATGTGCTATTCTGGAACTAGAAATCCAATAATGATGTCAACAGAGTTTTATGGCGTTTTTCTTGTTGTGGAAACTTAGGTTAAAAACATAGAATAAAGGGACGCCTGGGTGGCTCAGTTGGTTAAGCAGCTGCCTTCGGCTCAGGTCATGATCCCAGCGTCCTGGGATCAAGTCCCACATCGGGCTCCTTGCCCTGCAGGGAGCCTGCCTCTCCCTCTGACTCTGCCTGCCACTCTGCCTGTGCACACTCGCTCTCTCTCTCTCTCTCTCTCTGAAAAAAAAAAAAAAAAAAATCTTTAAAAAAAAAAAAACTTGTTAAAAAAAAAACATAGAACAAAAATATGATTGTAGTGCTATGAAGAAAAATAAAGCAGGGAGACAGAAGACAGAGTGATGCAAAGGGCCTGAGTTTAGTCTGTGCTTGGGTAAAAACAGAGAACAGTGTGACTGAAGGAGAGTGAACATGGGAGGGAGAGAGGAAATTCACCTGTGAGGTAGAAGGGAAGGATTCTGAGGACTTGGCAGCCCACTGATAAGACTTTGGTTTTTATTCTGATGGAAATGGAAAACCACTGGTGGGTCTTAAGCAAAAAGGAGAAACATGAGCTGCTCTATATTTTTCAGGATTACTCTCCTGCTCTGCTGAGAGGATCAATGCTGAGCAGAAGCTGGAGGCCCTGTTAGGATACTGACATTCGCTCCAGGACAGAGACTGTGGGGGCTTGGATAAGGGAAGCTGGGATGAAGGAGCTAAGACATGAGAAGAGTCTGGATATATTTTTGAAGTATCACTGGTAGGACCTGTTGGTATATTAGACATTGAGTAATAGATAAAAGAGGAGTCAAAGAGAGAACTAGGCTCTTGAGTCTAAGGAACAAGTAGAATGGGGTTGATGTTCAAGGAGAAAGGAAAGAATGAAGATGAAGCAGGTTGACAGGGTGTTTGAGTGGGTGGTGGCAGTATGACAATCTAGACACCCAAGAGGTTAGTTTTTGACAAGTTAGGTTTGGAAAACGTGTTAGACACTCAAACAGAGAAGTCATGTAGGCAGTTGAATACAAGTTTGGATTTCAGGAGGTCATGAAATCAGGGCTAAAAATACAAATTTGGATATCTCCAGCATACAGATGGTTTTAAAAACCATGAACATGAATGACATCACTAAGGGAATTAGCAGAGACAAAAGAATGAAAAAACTGGGAAATGAGAATTCAGTAAAGAAAAGTCAGTAGTGGGGGGAAGCAAGTTGATATCCCAGAGACCACAGAAAGAAATAGTTTTTTAAAAATGAGTAGTGAAAGCTGTGTAAAATTAGATCATAGAATTTGGTAAGTGAGGAATTATTAGTGTTATCATCAAGTACAATTTTGGTAAAATGATAGGTATGAGCTATCTCTGACCCCCGGCATTCATATGCTGAAAGCCAGCCCCCAATCTGATAATTTTTGAAGGTGGGGTCTTTGGGACTTACTTAAAGAGGTCATGAGGGAGAGACCTCATTATGCGATCAGTGCTCTTATAAGAGGACACAAGAGGCAACACGCTCTGTCTTTCTATGCCATGTGAGGGAACTGCGAGAGGTAGCTGTCTACAAGCCGGGGAGAGGGCTCTCATCAGAAAGCTAATCAGCCAGCATCTGCAAGTGAGACTTCCCAAGAAGATATTTACAAGGTCATGACATGTTTGTAAAGATGGGAAATTGGAGCACATATGTGTATGTGGATGGGAACCATCAAACAGAGAAGAGATATTCATGATTCAGGAAAGAACAACTGCCAGAGACAGGGCACCAGTGGAGGCTCACTCTATGACTCAGAAACAAAAACAAAACCTAAAACCTAGTGCTCTTCCATTCCCAAAGAAAGGAAAGCAAAGGACTAAGTTAATAGATTTGGTGGCAAACGTGTGTGCACACTTGTGACAGCAGCCATGATCTCAATGAAATAACAACAAGCCGGGAATGAGGACACAGAGGAAAGAGTCGAGATCCAAGGATCGTTTTATTGAATTTCACTTATGCACACATACCTATTTGTCTAGCAATGGATTTGAATAATCTGTACAAATCCATGTACGACGTTTTATTGAAAAAAGGAAAACAAGAGACGTGAACCTGCTGAAACAATAATCCTGACCCATAGACGAATGCCTACCTTGCCACAGAACATTCTGTGTAAGGAAAGGTCTTATTTGGCCCTCCCACGGAAATCATTCCAGGCCTACCCCAGGGCTGTTTACACAGTGCATTTTCTATGTTTCTGATGGATAATCATATCCATTGGCCGGGGGCGGTGGGGTTGGGGGGCAGATGATCTGCCATCAGGCTCTTGTGACTCTTCAGTTGCTTGGAAGATAGATAGAGCACATATGTTCTCAAGTGCTATCTCTTCGCTGGGGTCACAAGGCAAGAACAAAACCGGAGTGTGCCTATGTGTCTAATTTGCCCCAAAATTCAACTTCCATTTGGGTCTTCCTTTGTCAAACATAGCCTCTGCACCTCACCTCATTCTGTGTCTCCTTATTTTACTCCTTACGGCCCCTGGTTCTGCTTTCAGGAAACATTTGGGTACTCACTCACAGAGTGGTGATAGGGTTCTGTTCCTGAGCTGCTGGAGTATGCACCATAAAGCACTTTGACATGAAACCCCTGATATCCACCTGCAGAAGGGGGTGCGGTGTAGATGAGAGTCAGAATTCTTGGTTGTGAAGACTGGGAGATGACGGGATATAATAAAACCTACAAACCTTGAAGAGAGTTCTGTCAAATACTATCTTCATTGTATCAGTGAACCAGAGACTGGGGATCTACTTATAGTAACAAATCCATCTCCTGAGCATTTTTTTTTCTTTTTTGCCAAGAAATTACTTTAAACCCATGATCTCATTTAACTTTCACTCCAAATTCAAGAAATAGAAATTATTAACCCCGTTTTCCAAATGACGAAACAAACTTAGAGAGGCGACATGACTCGGTCAAGGTCAGGCAGCTATTAAGTGGCAGAGCTGGAATTGAACCAAATTCTGCTGTATTTGAAACCTAATGCTCTTAATCACAGACTACTTTCTGAGTCTGTGCGCCTTCCAATGAATTGTTGCTTATTCAAGCTCTGTGTGGGGCAGAAAAATGCGGGTCAATATTTTCATCTCTTGAGGTGAAGGGTCTGGTTCTGTTCCTCCTCATATCCACATCCCACTATGAAGGAAGAGAAACTCGTTTCAGAAAAGCAAAGCCCAGTAACAGTATCTGCATTTCAGTGGGCAGATTGGGAATTGGGCACGGTCTAATCAACCCACGTGCACGCACACTATTTAAAAGGCACACAATGTTACAGAACAATACTTCTCGAGAGACAGGATATTGGCGATGAGTAAGAGGTTAAACAGCTAAACCAAAGGGCCCACATATTCAAAAGCAGTCTCGGTGCGATCAGACATAATGTGTGCATGGGGGAGGAGTGTTTTTATGCAGTTTGGGCAATAGATTGGTTGTGTTAATTAATTGCATATTTTGAAGTTTGTTACCACTTCACACCAAGCATCTCCTTAAAATAAAGAAAGAGAGAGAGAAAGAGAGAAAGAAGCAAAACAAAAAACCTAATCTAATATTCAACAAACATTCCGCACCCAAACAGCACATCTTTGTCTGAACCTTAGTTCCAAGAACCACTTACAGGCTTTCATCAACACATTATAATATTAATCAAGACTCATAATGCAGAGTGATTTGCATGCCAACAAATATATTTACAGTGTAAATTGTTTGTTGAGGAGCCTTGGAGAGAAATGTGATTCACTGCCATAGAACTGAATTGTAGGAAAAATCCCCCACTAAAATCCAGGGAAAATAAAGAATCTGTGGAACTTGATCCTCTAGAGCCTTGAGTAAGAGATTCATTAGCATTCTATCTAATTCCTTACAAAGAGTTTAGCTCCCAACCTACTGAATGCATTTGAAAAAAGAATCAGCTTCAGTTTAAGTTTGGATGAGCTTTTCTCCTATTACCAGCATATATTAAAGAATTTAACACCATAATTGCAGCTTTCACAAGGAAATAGATAGATAGATAGATAGATAGATAGATAGATAGGTAGATAATCTACTTCCTGAGAAGTTCTGAAGGATTTTGTTTAGGTCTCTGAATTGTGCTTTGTTGACTCGACCTTCTAACATATACCCAATTTGTCTACTTGTGTCTGTTCTCATCTCCATCTCTGTAATCAAAGCTACTAATCATCTCCTTCAGGGATGTAATAGCAGCCTTCCTGTCTCCTGCTCCCTGCAACCACTCTTGACTTGTGGATCCAGGGTCATAATTTACAGCACCCAAATTCCATATATATGATCTGAGACCACTTTGTACAATAACTTGCACGATCACCCTCCTGTCAATTCTCCACATGTTAGGACCCACCTAGCCCTCCACTCACTAGTCCCCCTCACTGTCAGACCTTCATACAGCCCCAAGTGGAGGCCACCCACCTTCCTGAGCTGCCAGTCTATCTCAGGGACCAGAATGATACACTCTCCCAGCACATCGTACTTCTATTTCCGACCACTTATCACAGTGCGCAATTAAATAATTATTTTTAATTCATTTAATTTAAAATCTATCTCCCTTATTCCCATTCATTTCCATAATGTATTCCCGAATATTATGAAAGATACAGAACAATATACTGAAGAGTGCTGTTGAAAATATAATTGTCTTCAATCATTTTCTTATTTGGCCAATATAAATGTTATATCCATTGTATTCAAATACGGTGCATCTACATATACACACATTTAATAAAGCTGTCTGGTATATAATCCTGCCTCTACTCCTTTCTAGCTGAATAACAATTTGGGGCAAGTTACTAATGTCTTGTTTCTCCTCTTAATATTCTCATGTATAAAATGTAGCCACTAATGGTGACTGACCCATAGTAAATATGAAGATTAAATGAACTAATATATATAAAATATTAACAAAGGCACCTGGTATACAGAAGTGTCATATAATGCTATTGTTACCTTTATTATTACTATTCGAGAAAAAACACTCTGTGACATACTGTGAGGAACACAATTTAGTAAATTATAATCCCTGCTTCAAGAGGCTCATAGTCTGGTCAATAATATAAAATGTAGATACCAATGCTTAGCATATTAGTAAATTGAATCCTTGGTCCACATAACATAGGATCTCAAGAAATAAAGCCTTTTCAGGTCATGTGATTGGTGAAAACTCCCATGGAGAAATAGAACTTAAAGAAGAACTCAAAGAATCTGTTACTTAACTATCAAGCCGCCAAGATTACTTTCACTGAGTCACAATAAGTCACAGGCAGAATGGGGAAAGATATCCCTTTAATCCCCAAGCAACTCTTCCACATTTATCTCTGTCCTCCTGGGGTTTGCCCTCATTGTGACTGCTGATTTTAACTTTATTTCCTAGCAGGAAGAAAGAGTCATGGTAAGTGGTGAGTGGATAGAAGATGTAGCTGGAGTCAGAACTTGACCTTTGCACATCCATTCAGTGAGCTGGCTTCCATCAGGGTCTTACCCTGTGCCTGTTGCTAAGCATGTCCACTCTACTGAAGGATGGCCAGTCAGCTCTTATGTACCTGCAGGACCCAGAACAGATGGAACGTCGATCCTTCAGCTTCAGCCTCCTGAATGTGGATAGTAAGTGACCTCTCCCAAAGATGCAAAGTCTAAGTAAGGTGTTGGACTTGCCTTTGAGAGACTTAGTCCATTGGGGAAAATCCTTAAAACAATAGTCCAGCAATGATGCATAGAGCACTGAGAGATTCTGCTGGGATGGAGGTTGGGTGGGGAATGTGTAGGGGACCAAAGAGGAAGAAACTGAGGGACAGATGGGATCAGAAACTCAAAATTAGTGTGACCTGAAAGCTGGGTTATGGATGTGAGTAGCTGTCACTGGTAAGTGGAAGTGTGATGTTCAGGGAAAGGAAACATTTTAGGCAAAGGCACAGGAAATGACTTGGCTTGCTTAGGAAAATCAAGCAGTTCAAAATAAGGAGGTTCAACTACAGCTTTATTCTTATTTTGCTTTGGCTGAGGGGAGGGAGAAGAGGGGGGTGGTAGAGAAGTGGGGGAGGAGACCAGGCCAGTAACTGTCTTTTGTACCATATACTAAAGTATCTGGAATTTTTCCTACAAACACATGGTACCTTAAGTTGTTGTTTTAACAAGAACAACAAATCAAATATACATAAAATTAGAGACCAAAAGGTTGAACCACATGAATTTTCCACTTTTAGGTCAAACTGGCCTATTATAAGCAATTTCATGTTCACATACAATGAACACTCCTTTATCCAACAGGCAGGTTTAGCAATTGCTAAAATTTTATAATATTTGTTTCATTATTTTTCCCTTAAGTATTTTAAAACAAATTCCAGCCATATGGCATTCTTCCCATAAATATTTAGTATGTGTCTCTAAAATATAGGTATGTTTCTACATAAACACAACATAGTTATCATGCCGAATATAATCAACAAATGTCCATATCTAATAATCTAATATCCAATATCTAATAATCAGTCCATATTCAAATTTCTCCAATTACCTCAAACTATTTTACTCTTGATTTAATCAAACTTGGATGCTCTCAAGAACTATAGATTGCACCCTTTAAGTAAAAGGACTTTTATTTTTTTATGTTTTATTTTTTGAAAATTTTATTTACATGACAGAGATCACATGTAGGCAGAGAGGCAGGCAGAGAGAGAGGGGGAAGCAGGCTCCCCACTGAGCAGAGAGCTTAATGCGGGGTTTGATCCCAGGACCCCCGATAGATCATGACCTGAGCGGAAGGCAGAGGCTCAACCTACTAAGCCACCCAGGTGCCCCTAAGTAAAAGGACTTTTAAAATAGTGTTTCAGATTAAGCCTTGTGATCTACTAAGCTTTATTTATAAAAATAAAGATCTCCATATATTCTAAATGACAGAATAATTTCTGTGACTAATAAATCCTTTTGTAAAGTAAGAATTATACATAGTCTAAATCTACCCATTTTTTTCAGTTAGATAAACTGATATGGTATTAATGTGTCAGTATTTTATAAATCCTTTGCTCTGTTAAACTAAAAACCACAACCACCACCAACAAAATGACAGTGGAGATATAAGGTGCTGTCACGAGATGCATGTTCTTCATGTATCTCTGGAGCAGAGGTACTCTGATGAAGAATGTATGGCTCTTCAACTAGAGTGGGGTGGCTGGGGTACAGCTGTGCTCCAGTGGGTAGCAGACAGCATAGAGAAGGAAGTCTCTCAAGCTGCTAGGCAAATTCAAACATCACCTTGTTCCCAGGATAACTAGTCAGTTGGGAAACCAGCCCTCCATCTTCAGAATCCTATAAGTGGGCTGTTAGGAGTCTTGGTTGGGGTGTTCATTTTCAGTCAGATGCTGTGGTCCAAATGCAAGTCACCACCTATTTCCCATGACAATGGTGGAGAAGGCTAAATGGCTCAAGAATCAACAGCATGAATCAATTAAATGAATACAGTGGCCTTATAGTACTAATTGTATGTATGTGGGTAGGTGGAGGTGTACCTTCCCATCTAGCTCTTGGGAAAAAAAAAAATGATATGAGAGGTGCTCCTAATATTAAAACCCTCTGAGCAGGATCATTATAATAAGGACAAAGAAGGAACAGAAGTGATTAAAAGGTGAGAAATAACTGAGAAATCTGGAATGAGTTAGTGTTTTTCAGTGCTGAATTGATTCAGGTGTCTGGGCAACCCAGACAAAAAGACAGACAATGGGCATATACATCTGCAGGCTTGCACTTCCTTCCATAATAAATTATTGACAATATCATCATCATCATCATCACCACCATCACCACTGTTATCACCACCAGATGCAAATTTGTCTAACACTTCCTGGTAAGGAGAATACCTGTAAGATTAGCTCATTCACTTTAAACACCTGTGTTCATTGTGTATCATGCTTGTGGTGTTGTGCTTGGCAGCATGAGAAACAAAATCATGAACGTATATATGGCTCTTACGAAGATCAAAACCATACCCCTAAGATGGGATAAGTGAGATATCAGAATTGCACAAATAATTAGGTAAGTAATTTAAATAACTGTAATTTACAGAGTACCCTACTAAGAAGCAGACCCTATTCAAGGTCCTCACATCTATTTTCCCAATTAATCTACCCCAGAACACTGAAAGGAAAGTATTAGTCTTATTTTGTGGAGGGGACTTTGAGATCCAGAGCAGTTAGGATAATTTCTTGAGTCTCACAGCTCAATAAGTGATGGAATTAGGATTATGCCCATGTGTGATTAACTTGAAAAGCAATGCTCTTTTACATGCTCTGTGGTCCCTTATGATGAAATTACTCTTTTAAATAATAAACCCAGAAAGAATTAGATGGAGGAGGGGTCACTTCTGGAAGATAGTACTAGTGCCATACATAATGATCGCATCTGATGTCATGAGTTGTAAATGTCTGATTAATACAGAAAATGAGAGGAGGGGAAAAAAGCAGACAGAAATCATGCTGCTCAAACGTTCCAGGTGTCTGTATTGCAGAGCATTGGAGAGTGTCACTGGGTCATGTCATTAATACTGCTTAGCTTAGTAGATTAGGCTGTCATCACTAGGAACATGGCCACCATTAAGTTGGTGTCTCCCTGGCTCCTGCCGAGTCATTTTTTGTCCTCTCCCATCTCTCATCCTACAACAAAGATAATTCATTTTGCTCACAAACACATAAATCCAATGTTAAAGAGATCAGGCTATGCATATCAAGCCAACAATCTTCCAGTCTTGGAGGGCTTGCTTTGGCTGGAGACTACCAGGGTTCTAAATCTCTAGGACCCAAAGGGATGATGACAGTTGCTATAATAAGGAAATTAAAACGAGTATTTTGAGATGTTTTTTAAGCTGCTGGGTAACTGATTAGCAGGACGTATTGTTCTCCCAGGAGAAAGAGGTTCTTAAGAGGGATGGGAAAATCAGAAGGAAATGAAAGAAATACCTCTTATCAGCTTCTTTTTGGTAGTAAGCTCTGAATGAGGGTAGTTGCTAGTATGCAGGTGGCTCAGGGCCAGCCAGAGTGAATGTATATAGAGTGGGTGAAATTCTGTGTCTAATGTTTCTTATCTTGAGACATTCTTAGCTCCCCCCTCCCTACCACTTTTCTCCCTGAACTCAACAATTACATGTTCAGCCTATGATCCTATCCTCACTGGTTTGCCTCATCCTACCTACTGGAAAACTAATCTTCCCTAAAACTGGTAGCGTTGGGACCACAGACATGACTTTGAAGACAGAAGGCCTGGGTTGATATATACCATGTATGAGCTTTGGGATATGGCTTAACCTCTAAGGCTCAGTTTCTCCATCCATAAAATAGAGGTATTAATTTATAGGATAATACTTTATTAGATTACCATGAGAATTAAACCAAGTAATGCATGAAAAGCTCTTATCGTAGAATTGGGGACATTGTAAGCATTTAAGAGAAATACTTATTCTCTAATTCTACCCCTCCCTGTTTCCATAGAGGACTCTGTTCCATTTAGCAGAGGAAAGCAGGATTGGACAAACACATCTGTTAGCTTTTTCCAACCTCTCATTCAATCCTCTCTAATGAAGGAGGAGTGATTTTACTGATTGGTAAGAGCTTGGCATTCCTCAGGCCACATTTAAGGGCAATTAAGCTCAAATGTGGCCCGGTATTTTCCCCTTTCTCTGCCAAGTCCACATTCTAACAAAGCAGCCCTTCCTGTCCTCCATCAGGGCTTCTACACAACCAGCAGCCCTGGGGCAGGGGTCAACACCTGCCTTCTAAATGGTCCGAAAGTCCCCTTTGCTTTCATTATCTATTTCCCCCTTGCACTTGACAGGATATGAGGTAGAATACAAACTTCCGCTCAGAGGCAGGAGTGAGGGTGCCTAATCATTGCTTCACTGGCCCAGCTTCTCCTGAGGAGGCCTCAGATCTCCATATGATGGGGATGGCACAAGGCCTAAAGATGCATCTGTATGCCAGGAGCCCTGGGTTCCGGAGCTGTGACTGTACTTTGCTCTGTCACCACAGTCTTGTTGCTTGCTTGCTTGCTTGCTTGCTTTCTTTCTTTCTTTTTTTTTTTTTTTTTAAGATTTTATTTTTATTTACTTGAGAGAGAGAGAGAGAGAGAGTATGAGAGGGGAGAGGGTCAGAGGGAGAACCAGATTCCCTGACAAGCAGGGAGCCCAATGTGGGACTCAATCCTGGGACTCTAGGATCATGACCTGAGCTAACAGCAGTCGCTCAACCAACTGAGCCACCCAGGCACCCCTATCATCACAGTCTTGTTTCTGTTCTCCATTGTCACAGGACATCAAGAAGAGGGCTGACGTGAGTAATAAGTCAAACTGAATGTAATCATTCAATATGACCCATAATAATATCATTGTAATTAGGAATATCTAGTAGTAACGTTTATATTACCCAAAGTATCCCCTAAGGGAGGAGTCCTCCCAGGAACTTTTGAACATCCATGCGAGATCTCTAAACTTAGGATATTAGATAGAACACAGGCATAATTGATTATAGTTATAAATATTTTCTGTTAAGACCCTCTGCCATGTTCCCCATAATCCCTGATATGGGCAAACCTTCTCCACCCCCGTACCCTTCATGCTCCTGAGTTTAGTCCTGGGAAATCTTTATTTCCTTGTTATCAGAAGAACCAGAATAGTGGCATGGATATCTTTCTAGGCTAGATAGCAGAGTATGAATTTACTACAATCTTTCTTATCATGGAGGAATATGAGTGAGTGTAAAGGCAGGGCTCTAAAAGAAGAAAACCTCACAGAGAGAGGATTCTTATTTTTCACATTATTTATGTATCGGAGAGAGAGAGAGGGGAGAGAGAGGGGGGAGAGAGAGAGACCAAGAGTGCAGGGAAGGGCAGAGGAAGAGGGAGAGAGAGGGAGAGAGAATCTCAAGGAGATTCTGTGCTAAGCGCAAAGCCCAACACAGGGCTGTATCTCAACACCCTGAGATCATGACCGGAGCCAAAATCAAGAGTTAGATGCTAAACCACCCAAACCACCCAGACACCCACACCTTTCCCAGAGAAAGATGTTTAAAGATATCTTGTATTTCTCTCTTTCTTCTCTCTAGAAATGATGACACCCTGATAGCATCAAGCACATCTGGAACCTGCTCTTGGTTTCTAAATACTACACTCCACTCAACAGAACATGCCTGGCTTTAGGGAGTAAGGGAAAGCAGAAAATGAGCCTAAAATATCATGTTGTGCCAGAAAGAAAGGAGGTGTTCAAAGAATGGCAAGGACACATCAAAAAGACTGAGGAATCAGCATGATGAAATACAAACTTGCCAAGTCAAGGGCAATTTCAACATGAAAACGAATAATAAACTGATTATAATCCATTGAATAAAATAAAGTTTCATGACCCCATACTAAAAAGTAACAAGAAAATAACTAAAGAAATGGGAAAGAGAAATCTCTTTCTTGGCATAGAACACCAACTAATAACTGTATAAGGAATCATGGAATTTGAAAAAAAAAAAATTCACCACTTTGCAATCATACTAGTAACAATTCAATTAAGTAGAAATCATCAACTGATGTGAAAACGAGTAGGTAAATGTTTAATGAGGGCAAATCATTTATATAGTCTCAAAATATCTTGCCAGAAATAGCTTACTAATTTCAATGAGAAAAATGGTATCACAGTAGAAAATCCTGGGAGATAAACCATAAACAAGTGATTACTATTATCACCAAAAATGAGACTTACGAACATCATGTGACTCCTAATATGAGAAGGAAACATCACATATACATATTTCCGCCAAAAGTTACATAACGTGAATCTGGGCGTTAGGACCTATCACACAAGCTCTAATTGAAGAACATTCTCCAAAAATGTCAATGCCTTGAAAGAGAAAGACAGGCCAACAAGACTAAAAATATATAACAACTAAATGTATTGTGTGACTCTGTGCTGGATCCCAGACTGAGGGGAAAAAAATGCTATAAAGTACATTACCGGGAACATTGGAAATTTTTAAAATAATAATGGCATATCAGATAATAATATTATATAGGGGGTGCCTGAGTGGCTCAGTGGATTAAAGCCTCTGCCTTCAGCTCAAGTCATGATTCCAGGGTCCTGGGATTGAACCCTGCATCAGGCTTTCTGCTCAGGGTTGGGGGGGAGCCTGCTTCTACGTCTCTCTCTGCCTGCCTCTCTGCCTACCTGTGATCTCTGTCTGACAAATAAATAAATAAAATCTTAAAAAAATATATAATAATATTATATCAAGGTTAAATATCTTAAATCTATAATTGTATGAGAATATTATTAAAAATATTTTATTAAATTATTTATTTAAATATTTAAATAGTTATTAAATTGTTAAAATATTAAAATATTATTACTAAAACATTATTTAAAGGTATGCACTGAAGTGCTGGGGTTAAAGGGAATGGTTAGTAATATCCTTATTTTATACATGAATAAACTGAAGCTCAGAGAGGTTACGTAATTTGTTTGAGGTCGATTACTAATATTAGCACATGAGTTCAGAAACCTGGAATCTTAGTCAAGCAGGCACTGAAAGCTCTCTTAACTAATTTCTGCTTAACTTTCTCTTAACCTGCGTCCTTAGTTAAGTGGCATTCTCCATCCTTCCTGTCAGCATCCTGTCTGACGTCGTCGGGACACACTGAATTTCCTTTGTACGCCAGTCCTTCCCTCTGGATTACCCAGGCACCGAGGCACTCACTTGTTGAGCCATATGCTTACCAAGAGGCAGCTGCATCTTTCCCAAATCTGTTCTTACCAGATGTACTTTTTCATATAATTACATAATTTACCTAAATTCCTCATAAACTGATACAATATGAGTGTGAAAGAGAATTGCTGTTTCTGTGAAAACTAAATAGAATATTTTGAAAAGATTCAGGAACAGCAAGGGGGAAAAGACCGGAATCAGTTGAATTAGATCAGGAACAAACTGTAATAGGTGAGGAGAAATCACAAAATTCTAGAAGTGTTTTGTACTCAGATTGGTTCACTAATCACTAGAACCTTCGTGCCTGACTTTAAATAAACCCAAACTAGAAATCATGGCTAATGACTTAGGAATATGGTCTACACAAGAAGACACCATTTTCCAGTCAGCTAATTCAATCTCAGAGAAAAGACTGACTGTGTCAGAAGTCTCATGAAGGTACATTTACATGCTTTGGCTAATTTACAGTGTTTCCATATCATTGTTTATGAATCACCACTGTAAAGAGCTTTTTCTGATAACATACTGCCTGCTCTTCCTATTTGAAATTTAAAAAGGACTAGACCATTCCAGTTGTCTGCCTAGGCTTGAATTATATGATGGACCATCTATGATCCAGAACTGGGGAGGACTTGCTCCCAGTTCTCTCTACTTACATATGACACTATTAACTAAGTAGTAGGATTTGGTGGGATCCATTTCACTCCTCCTCCTGTCTCCAGACCACTGACCTATCCATTCCCCAAAACGTGAGTCCAATTAAGTCAAGACGTGAAGCATTAGGAATCTCTTCAAGGGTTAAACTAATGTATTGAGACTTCTAGTTCCTCAACCTGGGAAACAACCAATGTGTGTTGTTATCATTCGTTAACCATCTGGGGACTCTGAATACGAATAATAAATTGACTCAGTGTTGGTCTGACCTGGCAACATAGGAAAAAGTATCATTATCTTACTTCTCTTTCACTAATTGCTGCCTAAATAAGAAGAGGGAGAAGGATACACACCCTGTGCTCGGCATGCCAGCCCGGCCTTCCCCAGAGCCACGGGCTTTGCGGATGGTAAGTCCTTTTCTCTATTGTTGTCCCATGCAAAGCCCACAGGTAGGTGGGGGCAGCGAGAAGTAGGAGGAAGCCCAAAGGGGAAAGCGGGGTGCTGAGGAAAGGAGCACTTTATTGGATAAAATTGTATAAAGAGCAGTTTGTACTGTAGAGAAAGAATCTCCAAGTAATAAATGCCAGGTTTATGAACAATTGAGCCTCTCTATTCCTGACTCGAATTGCTCTTTAAGGTCAGCTCCGTAAAGTGCTCTCTCGGGGAACAAGGCTGTTCTGCTGAGTGGGTTTGTGGCGGCTGCTGTGCTGCTGGGAATTGGAAGGGGTGTGGGGGTATCGGGTCTGCCCACTAGGTTGCTGGGAGTCTGCAATGAACAAAGTGATAAATATGCAGAGAGGTTTTCATAAAGAAAAACATCCAGGCGTCTATACAAACCAGAGTTTGAGTGGAGTGGCAAGGACTGGTCATTCAATGCTAGAACTCTCTCAACAAGAGGAAAATACTCTCCTTAGCATGAGGCTGCTGTGCAGTCCGATAGCGTGAACCCACTGCCCATCATAAGATGGAATTCCTATTTCACTATCTGCCCCCTTCTCTCAAGTAGATGCTGACTGTGGATGTTAAAGTAGTATGGCCAAGCAGTATAAATCCTCAACATATGAAAGGGGGGAGAAACAGAATGAAGCCATGTACATGCAAAACTGAGGGTATACAGCCCACGTTTGATTTTGATGGTTAAAAGATTAAAGTGCAGGGCACCTGGATGGCTCAGTGGGTTAAGCCTCTCCCTTCGGCTCAGGTCATGATCTCAGGGTCCTGGAATTGAGCCCTGCATTCTGGGATGGAGCCAGTGCATCTCTGCGCCACGGGGAGCCTGCTTCCTCCTCTCTCTCTGCCTGCCTCTTTGCCTACTTGTGATCTCAGTCTGTCAAATAAATAAATAAAATCTTAAAACAAAATAAAATAAAAATTTTTTAATAAGGATCAAAATGCTGGATGTCCTCTTATCTTTCCCTGAATAATTATTATAGTCTGCCTTCATGGAACTTCTCTTTTAGGTGAGTACATATAGCCTCATTAGATCCTTGCTGAAAAGAAAGCAAGTATTTAAAGTCACTTAACTTTGAGCTGGAATAACTGCTTCCAGAATAAGAAAGAAAAGGAAGAAAGAAAAAAAAAGAAAAGAAAAGCATACTAAAAAGAACCTCTGCTCTCTCAAGGGATCTGTCCTTGACTTCCCCTTTTAGGGTTCAAGTGTCCAAAAATGGGAAGCTTTTCCCTGGGGAGGTAAATCACAACTGATTTTCTCGCTGAAGTGGCTGGGACCCAATGTCCCTATCACCTCCTGTAATGTCAGGCTCAATAAACTATCTCACCTTTGAATCTGTTACCTAGGAGCCCTCTCTGCTTTGTCATGTCATTCAACCATGTACCATTCGGAAACAGGTTCCTCAGGAGGCTGCTAGAAACCATGGCAGCGGAAAGAAGCCCGTGGCATAAATTAGGGGAAGAAGGACTTGGGGAAAGGGGCGTTCAGAGGATACGGTGACGGACGCGATAGGAAACAGAGATGATGAGCAGTTCCAGGAGTTGATTTGTATTTCCTGGGGTTACTGCAGCAGGGCCTTGATAGACCATATGGTCTGGCCTTGACCCTTACATCTCGGCATGCCCTCAAAGCAGCAGCCCTCGCTGCGGCTGGCTTCCACTTCTTGTTATTCTTGGCACTAGGAGTTCTGATCACAGGGTGGTTCAATATCATAATCCAAAGCATTAGATAGAAACCATCTGGAAGAGCAACCAACTTTAACCTTGAGGGCTACTTGAAAATAATCTCCATCCACCGAGCCCTGTGTTCACATGGAAAAATAGGTTATTTAGAGCATATTTCAAAAAGCATCAGGGTCTTGGGAGCCATCTACCTCCAAAGAGATCAACATTCAGCCACTAAGCTTTGATATCTATAGAATGCATTTTTTTCCCATCTGCTTAGTGCCAAGTTTCCAGTTACTTGCACGATGGGGATGCAATAAACAGGGCCGAGAAGGTAACAAAACTCACTGCAGGATGCTAAGGAACAGAGACCAGAAAGGCCATGCCTGTAATAAATCAATTAGCCGATTATTCAGCAGAAAGAATATAGTTAAATATACCAGTCGTGTGACTCCAAAGGCAGAGAAAGGAGTAAGTGAGAAGTGGAAGAGGAGAGGCTGATCGCATTACTATTACTTCTTCTTTACGTCAAGGGTCCCAGGACCCCCGAATAAGAGTCCCAGTAGCCACGTTACTATCTCTATATGGGTGGGCGGCATCCTTCACGCACACAGCACTTCCTGTGTATGCTATATTCCCAAGTTTGTGAGACTTCAATCAACAATAACAAAGAGAAACTGCAGTCTTCCCAAAAGCCACAGAATCAGTCAGTCACTGAAAGCACACAGATTATAAACTCAGAGATATGTTTTATGGCTCTCTGACTTAACTATGCAGACAGTAATTCTTCACAAGAAACCATATCTCCTCAAGGTGACTCTTCGGGAAGGAGTTTTGTGCTGTTAGAAAAGAAGGGTTACATCCCGCATCTATTTAAAACCACATGAGATACGCGCTAACGCTGCCTCTTGTAAATGGAGCATAGCTGTGCTCAGTTAGGCAGGATGTTGAAGCAGCTCACGCGTGAGCCAGCAATCGTCCCCCCTCTGTTCTCTGGATTTGAGCCACTCAACCCAAAGCCCAGAATTCTACCTGGGGCATAAGCATTGTAGGGTAAATGCCATTTTCCAAAGTACTGACTCTTAGATCAAAAATGCATCCACTAATTTGCATTGCTGAGGGATGGAATTTGGGGCAACGTAAGTTACTGAGATAAGCCCACATCTTCTGCCATGTGCTACAGTAAGAAGAGGAATAGTGGTACCTCGCAACCACTAATTTTGCTAAAATCCTTATCTGGAATAGTAAGAATGTAGCTATCAAAGCTCTGAGATTTAAAAGTGTACCCTAGTTATGACCTGTCAGGAAATGCACATAAAATATGCCCAACAAAATGGTGCCCGCCATGGTAACTTATAGATGTACACCAGGAGAGAGAGCAGCTCCTCCGTAAAAATCTAATAGGACTCTACCTTAGAACATGGGATGGTGAGAGTGCTCCTGGGACCAATAAGCCTTTCAAAGAGCAGAAAGAGCCTCTGCCAGCTCCTGAGGTACCTTTGTGTGAGTGTATGCAAGGTGCCCCTTCCTGCAGGACCTTGCAGCCAGGTGCCCAGCAGCAGAGCTTGCTGACAACACCATGTACACAGATACGTGTGTGGTGGCCCTGTGAGTCCCCAGAGATGGACTGGAGAGTCTCACCGGGCTGACTCCAGGCCAACCGCACCTCCCCTCACACCCCTTTTCAGTCAAAGCACATCCACTTCTGTTTTATATATATATCGACGTTATAAATGGTATTTTATTTTCCAAAGAAAATGACTCCTCTGCTTAAATAAAAGCATTGAAGGCTGCTGTGAGAGATCGGGTTGCTCTGCATTTCAAAAGGATCCCCCAGGGATATCTCCCAGAGCATTAGCTAATTTGCAAAGGACATCCTGGTCAGAGTCTCTGGGCTCCGAGCTGAAGGGTGATCAAAGGCCAGCTTACTTCCCCTTTATTCACTTTAATGCCTGCCCGGACCTGTGACCTGACTTGCTCTGGAGGACGGAAGAGAGACACATTTTGGGGGCTCTGTCATCAGAGACTGTGGTCGCCTTGCTCTGATAGGAGATAAGAATTCAAGGCACAGAAACAAATGACCAAGAAGCAGAAGGAAGGTGGAATGGATTGGCAGGGAGGGGCCGGGATCTAGCGCGGCAGAGCGACAGACAGACAGCTACGGAGACACACTGAGAAGTGACATACGATGACACATCCTCTTTTCTCAGCCTGCAGCTCCCTTTCAGGAAGGAGGCCAACATAAATTCTTCCACTCAGCAGTGCCTAGATAGACCCGAAAGAAAACAAAAAGGGGATTAATCTCGGCGTTGCAGGTGCCCCTCAGCCACTCTGCTAATACCCGCCTTCCACGGAGGGTTTGATTTCAGGAGGGCTTTGCCAGTAGCTGAAATACCAACCACAGGCTCCCCCCTCCTCCCACCACATTTCATTTTATTTCTATCAAGCAGTGCTCCTGATTGCCTCAGTCTGGAGGGTTGGCAGCGCTACATTAACCTGCCGGATCTCAGTGAGCGACGTGGGCTGCCAACGTGGCTATCAAAGGACCTCTTCTGTGTTTGCAGGTTCCTGGAGATGCTGACAAAAAGCAGCAATAGAAAAGCCTTAGCCTCGTGGTGGCATTTTCTTGCCTCACAATTAACCTTCACATTGGTAAACACGCAGTGAGCTTTGCATCAGAAACGATTTCTTGCCCGGCTACTAGAAGTTTCTTCACTTTTGACAATGGCCACAGCGCACAGTTCAGGGGACCCACTTCCAACCTCTCTCATTCTTGTGGGTCATGTGGACAAACCTTTTCTGTACTCCATTTCTTCTGAGTGTAATCTGCCTCCTCTGGCTTTTTCATTTTTCTTGCCTTTCTTTCTTTCCCCTCCGTGCAGGTCCCACAATGGGTTAAGAGATTCCGCTGAGCCTAAACACACTTGGAAATGGCTCTATCCATCACCACAGGAGCTCTGAACAGGGAGATTAGTGCTCACGCACATTTTAATTGAGCTTTGTAAAGAGAAAGAGAGGAAAGGCTCTATTCTGAGCACCCACTAGTCCATAGTCATGGTAGAATAGTAAAGATTTGACTTTCAGAGATTTCTGGTCTGAAATCGTGTCCAACAGCACAGCCTGTCTGGATAAATCTTCTGTCATGCTGTCAAATTTACCTACAGTGTGTGGGTCATTTTAAACAGACCGTACTCTAATGTTAAGCTTCACCAGGGTCCCTTTTAAAAGAAGCACCTTCTAGAAGGTTACCTGGCACATGCAAGTGCAGCACTAATAGGTTCCAAATATGCAGTCTGGTCTATTCTTCTCTGCTCTTTGGGGCCGCACACTGAAATAATTCCCCACTCTTGTTAACTCTATTAATTTATTACTAATGCACTAAATGACATTCTAATGGTTTAAAAGCAAGAAATTACCTACCCAAATACCTCGCATCAACCTACAGGGTGGCTTATTCATCATACAGGCTCTGACCAATAAGAACAGACAGCATAACCATGGTGAAACATTTGTGCTGAAAACTGAAAACCTAGTCCCCCTGCACCTGCTTTATTAGTGTGGACATCCATACCCAAGCCTTGGCTGATTCTCCTCCTCCGCGTACAAAACGGAGTTACGTTTGACCACCTACAGCTCCAGCGGGTAGGAAGATGATCTACGGAAATCTGTTGTACAGGCATACTGCACAAAATTTCAGCTCTCCTGAGATTTATTTCCAGGATTCAGAATTAAGGGGCTTCCTTTTTCCTAGACTTCACCTGATGTTCCCTTTCTCATTGTCTCACAGTGTTCTCCACTCTTCTGTTTCTCTAGCACACTATGAGGTCCTTCTGGACATGGACTGTTATCCTATGGGCACGTTGGCAGGGGTGGACACACAGTAGGTGACTAAGAAATTCGTTTTGATCTATAGAGATAGCATCACATTTACCACAGTGTATTCTTATTGCTCTTGGCATGATGTTCATCCCAATTCATTTTGGAGGGCAAGGACCACACTCTGTAGTTCTTTTGTTTCTCCTCATTCAACCCCCTTAACTGGTTTCTGGCATGGGCAAAGACCCAGAAAAGATGATGGTCAGAATGAATGATGGTCAGTTCCCTTCAGATGATGGTCGGTTCCCTTTATACATACAACTGGAAATTTTTTTTTCCCCTAACTCACAGATGATCTCAGAATAGTATTAAACAGTTAATTTAATCAGTCAACTTGCTAAGCAAAGATAAATTGTTAACTGGAGCATCATGTTTGTGGATGCTGAATTATCGAGCTTGGCTTGGAAAGCACAGGATGACTCCCGTAGCTGCAGCAGAAGGGGTAAAGAGTTGATTTAAAGCGATCAGAGCTACTTGTAGTTGGAGTTCTGCTTGATGACATTGAAGGTTTGCTTGCTTATTGGGTTTGATTATTTGCATTGCATGATTATAAGGTATATCACTCCCAGAATTGATTTGATGTGTTGTGATTGCAACAGCTTTTTGTTATGTGACCTGATAACTGATTGGTTCAAGTGAACTTCTCTCCAGAATGATCTATTCACCTTCCTTCAATAACTACCAAACACACACATACAAACTCAGTGAGAAGAACAATGACAAACTGCACACAGGTCACATCTGTCACCCAAGCATCCTGAGTGCTCTGAGATAGCATTTCCACTCTCTGGAGCAGGCCTCCGGTCAAGTGCCACTGCAGAATCTCCTCCTGTGTGTGCAAAGACATCCCACCACTACGATTTCCATCACTATCCATGTTGCTATTTCTCGGTCAACATTTACTGAACTGTCTCGTGACACTGGCCCCGTGTGTCCTGCGGAGCCTCACGGAATACAGTATGGCTGCCTGACCTTTTCCAAAGAGCGCCAGTATACGGTTCCATGCAGAGGTATAGTATGGGATGCTGGAGGTACCATGTGGCAACCATGGCGCCAGCCACGTATTTAACCACACAATGCTGCTCCTTATGTATACAAGTTAATGCAGGCCAGGCTGAAGAGAAAGGCAAAACAGCAAAATCTAAGACAGTTGAGGCTGTCAGGCGACCTCAACACATCCCATTTCTTTCAGGAACATCCCTAACTGTGTTACTCAATTTTATGTCCTTGCTATTAACATCACAGTTAAGCACTTTATGTATACATACACCATCCATATAATAAACCCGGCAGCCTTGTTATTCCATTTCACAGACAAGGACCTGTGGCTATAGATTTTGCCCCGAGCCACCTGCCAACCCTGGATCCCAGGCATGTGGCAGGAATGTTATTGCTCCCGATGGTCCGTCCATACTCTACAGAGTCCTGCACAACTGAACTCTCTAAAGCCCCAACATCACCAAAGGAACCTCCAGTCCAGGCAGGCCAAGTCACTTAGCCAGACAGAACCAAATAGTGGCAAAATTGGGAGGACATCTTGTAGCACCCTTACCCATGCCACTTGTTGAACCAAAGCCTTGCTTCTCCAACTAAATTTAAAGCTCCCTAAGGACTGGCAGTTACTTTACTCTCTTTGTTGTACTCCCTAAGCATCTAGTGGAGCACTCTACCCAAAAATGTCCCGACTCAATCACAGACGATGTATATTCTAAGAAAAGGACCCCTATTCTTTGAGAACGCAGTCCAGAAAGTGTCCCCCACAGCTCAGTTGGTTCAATCACATGCGTCCCAGGTACAGCATCTGCCTTAGGGCCGACTGGCTCAAGGGGTCAATGCCCAGAGAGATCTAGCTAGAATGCAGACAAAGAGGGCTTCGGAACATTACGTGTCTATGTCCACAAAGGTGATTCGCTGAGCTGTAAGGAGTGGGAAATAAAGTCAGTAGACCATTTACCTGAGAGGGGCTAGAGCATGAGGTTTACGGTCCCCCTGGGGCACATGCCAGCCCCCCTCTTGAGTTCTTAACTTTGCCACCGCTGGTCCACACTGCCTGCTGATTTTTATACTATGTTGCATAATTAATCTGTCAACATTCAGTGACAGGGTATAAATATTAATAATATGATCACACAGTTGGCTGTTCCCTTTAAAATTCAGCGTTGAGGAGATAAAACAGCCACTTAATCGTGCTGGATTCAGGAAAGGAAAGGAAAGAGTGGGAAGGGACAGAGGGAGAGGCTGCCAGCTAATTGGGGAAAAGGGCTTCCCTTACTCTGATCTGGTCCCACACTTGTGGTTTCTGATGGGTGTTTAAAGACCTACCACTTTGAAGCTAGCTTAGTTCTTTTATCCCCAAGTAATGAGATAAACCTTTTCCTTTTTTTCTTTTTACTCAAGGGACAGAAAGCTCTCCTCTTTGCATCTGGCATCCCTCGCCTCTGGACCGGGATGAGTGTCAGTAACTTCCAGGAGAGACCTAAGCCAAGCATCCTCTTTGTTTCCTGAAAGAAGAGAGGTTTGTATTCTCTTGGAAAACTGAGGGACAATAATTTAGGAGATTCACAGGACAGCAGCAGCATTGAAATGCAGATGTGATTAGATAAACCAGGGAGAGAATGCATGTTGTGTCATTATAGCTTTACATAAAATGTCCTTTTCCACTGGGCTTGCCAAATGCTCCCTGTTTACATTAATCAAACGGCTCCAAAAAACTCAGTTTCCAAGAACTCTGTGGAGTTGGCCACCCAGCAGTCACGGTGCTGGGCCCTGCCTGCCCACATGGCCTCAGGGGCTCTCTCAACCCTTTTCCACCTCCCACATTACACAACCGTTTTTTCATCTACCATTATTTCTCCAGCATCTTCTTGGCCATAGGTACCCTACTAAGAAACACAGGCAATTAAAATACTTTTTAAAAAAGGAATCAAATGCAAAGCATGACCTCAAGGAACTAAATAACAGCAACTATTATATAGACGGGAAAATTATTCATACAGCTAGAAAAAATTAGATGCATTTTACGTCCTCGTTTTCCTGTGGAATTTTACAGTTTCATTCTGTTAATTATATTTTCTGTTGTGCCTTTTATTTATTTTCCCCTTTTACAGTCACTGTAATTCTCTCGCTGTAGCAAACAGGAAGGAATGGAAAACTGAAATGGACCTCTGAGGACACCCAGTTGCCTTCTCATTCTCAGATGAGAAAATCGAGACCCTGAAAAATTAAATTAGTTGTCCAGAGTCCTAATCTCAGTTATTGGAAGAAGTAGAATTAGCTTTGGGCTTCCGACTCCCACACTTAATGCTTTTGGTATTAATGGATCTTTGGGGGTGGGGGGGGAATTGAATTATCTAATTCTGATATGCAATTAGTAACACTGTGATTTTCACTCAAGTTGGGTATTTCTGTTAGTTGAAATGTGCCATAATATAAGACCCATTGAAAAGATCTGAAGATAGATCCCTTATAATATTAGTATGGATATTGAGATAATATTGGCTTTCCCCTTACTTTTAACCTCAGTGTCAACAGATGGGTTGCAGGGGATCTCCACACTTCCTGAAATTTTGTTTAAAATTTGAATGTATAGTCTTAAACACTTTTTTGAGAGGGGGGTGCAGAGCTCCTCAGAAATTATATCATATTCTCTAAGTCATGGAGGATGATAAATAAGTAGATGACATAAGATAAGAGGAGGAAATCTCTTGGCAGTTTCTATCAAACTGACAGACCTCAGCAGCGCCCCCCCCCCCCACCCGGACTTTTCTAGTCCACATTTCAGCCTGAATGTGTGGTCTTTGACTGCAGCAGAATATTAATGAGGCCAGAACTCCAGTCTGTGTAATACAAATAAGGAGCAATGGCAGAATCCACCATCAACTCTCCATCATGTTGTTTTACAGGGTACAGAAATGAAAGAGATACTTTAGATTAAAAGATTTGTTTAATGGTCTGATTAATTCATTCCAAACAGACCGAAACTGTTCTACAATTCTCCTTTTGCTCTTAACCTTTCCAGCTTGTTTTCATGCATTCTGACTCTCCTTTCTTCTTTCTTCTTCTTCCTTTTTTTTCCTTGCAGTTTAATTTAATATTCAGTAACTGCTGCTCTGATTCTGGTGTAGATCACGTGATGAGTGAGAAAAATAGAATGTGCTGTGTGTGTGTGTGTCTGTGTATGTTTCCCAAGAGCAGTCCAAATGCTTCTAAAATCCAAACCTGTCATCACGACACCCATCAAAAAGCATTATCGGGCCTTAAACACTGTGGAGCTTGGTAAACAAAGAGGGGCATGTGCTTCTCCTGACCTTCTGTACTGTGGACATGAGCCCATTTGCTCGGTGGAGATTGCCACATTAATTAGTGGTGAAGATCTCTGCCCCACATTGTATGTAAGATTCTGAGAAGCATTTGCTGGCTCTAATGAATGCAGGGAGTTTTAAGTAGGATCAGCAGGTGCCAGAAGTAGGAAAACCAAGTACAGAAGCTTTTTGATGGGACATTCAAGGGCTTTCACTCTAGTATATTAATAGTGGGTTGTTTTCTTTCCTTTTAGGTTTTTTTTTTTTTTTTTCTCTCTTAAATGTCCCTTTCACACCCTTTTCCAAGCTTGATTTCTGGAAAAATACTATAACCGGTGCTTAATGCTGTGGGATTTTTTAAAAAGTAAATGATAGGGAAAATGTGGATTAAAAATCATTAGTCTCTCACATATTCATTAGTGTCCAAACTGAATGGACTCAGGATAGGTCTGAGAGAGATCAGCTTGTAAGCAAGTAGGGATTTTTTGGAAATCCATAACAACAGTCCACTTTCCTGTAGTAGAAAGGGGTTGGGAGTAAGAATTATGTGTGGCTTAGCCCCATTTTGGTTTTTACCACATGCCAGCAAGTGTGGAAGGGGGTGGACCGTTTTATTTATCTAATTTTGGAAACCCTTAATAATAAACTAATTGCACTTGACACTCTCTCAACTAGTAAACAAGGAAAGAAAACCTACTCTAAATCCTCTAAATTCCTGACCAAGGGGCTTATAAATACTGTGAAAATGTATATATATATATATATATATATATATATATATATATATATAGTAAGGGATAACATATTACCGACTTACATATATGCTGTATTTTTTCATGTATTTATTTATGTTCTATCCTTTTCCCATAAAGGATTTGAAGCAGTTTATCAAAAACAATCTCCTTGTTGGGGCTATTTTGGATGCTCACATCCAGAAGGTGCCAAAGAAGGAGAGAGCAAGTAAGCAGGGGATCTTCACACCCAGATAGGTCTGGGCAAGAACAACAGTGATTTCTTTACAACATAACACAGAAAGGCTTTATTGAAGAAAGGGCATTTGGGAAACTTTTTTGAAACCAGCAGGAAAATAATCTTTAGGTTAAATAAACTTTAAAACCAGACCTCAGTACAAATTTAACACACCCTGGAGACCACAGACCAAAAGTGTTCAACGGTTTCTTCTATCAGTGACTTAAATGACAGAGATAGTCAAGATAGCTTGCTGTTTCTGCTATAACTTTTTTTTTTTTTTCCCCAGAGAAGGAACAGCCAGAATAATTAAGTCGTCCAATTCAGAGAGGGCTGCCACATCCTTAGTTTTATCTACAGCAGCACTGTACTACTCGAAACGTCTGCAAATTTTTGAAAAGGAAGTCTTATTTTTTTCCCTTAGATCAGAACCTTGGGCTGCTGTCTGAGAGAGTCGGTGGTGACAAATCAACTCATTTAATAAAAAGGTACGAATGAAGCAAAGGGAAGGAAGCAAATGCGCTGAGACTTAAGAACTGCAGGTGTGTCTCCCTGCAAACTCATATTTCACTCTTGCCAATGGGGTTTCCATGGAGACGGCAGTGCAGGCTGGTGCCCAGGCCAGTCCATCAGCCCCCACTCTTGGCATCTGCATGCTCAACATCGGGGATAGATTACGTTGAGGGTCGACTTTTCTGCGGTTCTCACAGCTTCAGGCTTTCCTCTCCTCGCTACAGGATAGATGTTTCTTAGTCAAATGAAAGCTCAGCAATGGGTTGCCTTGCCCAGAGAAATGGTAATTCTGGAAAGACATTTAATTATACTGAGAAGTACATCACTTATACAGGAGATCATGGTGGTTCTGGCTCCTCCACTCCTGTCTCTCTGTTATTTTTTTGGTTCCTGGTGAGTTTCAGGAGTTACAAAGATCAAACAATTCCCAAGTTCCACCCTTACTTCTCAGAAGAATAAAAGCACTTTCTCCTGAAGAGTCTGTCCCATAAAAATAGAGGGAAATGCTAATCTCCTTCTCTTTAGAACAAGGGGCAAGCTGAAGCGAAGTCAGGGAGTAATTGCATGGCTTCATAAGTGTGTGCATGTGTGTGCACATATTTACTACAGGGCATTTTTTTCAACTTCAACTAGAGTTTTGGAAGTTTTCTTTACAATTTCTCAAATGTCTCAAAGTCCCTCATCTTACATGAGGCAAGTTGTAGTAGAAGAGCCAGACTGGGGGATCCAGAGCCTAGTGGATCCAACGTAAGAACAACTGACTAAGTCTTGCTTGTTCTCCTGGTGACCAAAAAGTTATGAAGTTTCATTTAACCTATATCTTCACCCCTTCAGTGCATCAGACCTTCTGCCGCACTGGAGTTAGGGCATGTGCATGACAGGCTAACTCCCAAAAGGCAGTGAACCATAAGACAAGGGGCATAAGACAAGATTTAAACACCACATCATAACAATGCCACAGTGGATCCTCATATTAAAACAATTAGCTGTTGGTTTTCCTAGGTGGCTTGCTCCTTGCCTAATTTTACCCCTAAACAAGTTAATCTCTATCAACTAATGCATTTTAGAGTTCTCTTTCTACCTGAGTTCCCCAAAAATATAATTAAATCATGAAATTATCCCAAACAAAAATGTACATACATACAATGCAAAAACTCCAGGTGAAAACTAGTTAAGTAAATAACAGTACAATACTATTCGAAGGCATTAGTAAATTATTTCCTAATATTATGCCCTTTCGATGATCTAATGTACTACCCCCCACTCCAAGAGCACAGAATTGTTAGCTAAAATTATTAAAAGTCTAAGTGAATCTAAGTAAAACTTTACTCTAAGCCCAGTGGGAGAAAGACCATCATGCATTTAAATAAGCTATGAAATCAATTCGATCCAAAATACTTATTCATCTAGCAATTGCTATGGGAATATTTCTAAAAAAAAAAAAAAAAATCAATACAACTTTATTACTTTTAAGTAGATATTTTTAACTTACAGAATGTCTAAATAGAAGTTTTAGCCACTCTGATTTAATGATCAGATAGTCTTAAGAAGCGAAAATCATTTGCATACTAACATCGAATAGAATGGGAGACCAAATGTTCAAAACATGTATAAAAATAGACTTCTGACCCACAAACTACAACAACTTGCCCAAGAAACCATCCTATTATATATAGTAACCAGCCCAGGGATCCCGCATGCTAGACATTGGACTTGCAGAAGGATAGCCAGCTATCTCTACCAACAACCTGGGAAGCCAAACAATGGCCCTTGTAACCATCAGCCCTAAATAGCCAGGAATACATTAATAAGTGACAGCTTCCCTCAGGTTTGTTCCTGCTTCCAACTTTGGACAAAGCAGAGAAAGCCAAGGATGCATGCCTAACCAGTCACATAGGACGTCCTGCTTCCCGATTGCCTGCCTACTACTTCCCCATACCATTAGCCTCCCATCAAGGCACACCCGGCACTTCCCCTTTTATCATTTCTAAAGCTTTCCCATTCCTCTGCCTGCTTTGAGTTACTGCCAAATGTAAGTGATAGTGGCTGACTCCCTTGCCTTAGCAAGCTCAGAATAAACAGCCTTTGTTTGTTCTCATTTGGTTGGTCTTTGTTTATTTCCGCAATGATAATTTCTTTTAAAAAGTTTATTTTCTTTTAAATGGGTTACACGCTATCCTTAACATCATATACACATAATTGTTTTGCTTAGAAGATAACTTCTCCTTATGTTGTGCCAAAAAAAAAGAAAGAAAGAAAGAAGAAAAAAAAAGAGAAAGAAATCCAGAAATTGAGTTCATGAGCATTTTCAGAAATAGTAATAATACTGATTCCTGATTCCAGTGTCCTAATGGTGATCACCACACAGCAACACACAACTCATTTTGATGCACTTGCCCAGAACGAATTAGAGCACTCTACACATATGAATTTGTTCACTTCTCAGAGAAGCCCCATGAGACAGGGGCTGTCTTATTTAACAAAGGAGGAGCCTAAGAGGCCAAGCACATGTTTGGTCTCACCAACTAGTAAGCACCAGACCCAGGCTTCCCACACAGCAGACTCCCTCTGCATCCATGCTTTTCACCCCTATGGACAAGGACAAATACATGAAGCATGTTTTGGCTTGAAGTAAGAGAAGACTAGAGGACAAGGAGCTTTGCAGAAATGTTTCTGTGAAAAGCTACAAATACATCTTTTATTTTCCATCTAAAGAAAGACAAACAATGACAACAAAAACCAGAGGCAATGCAATATTCCCTATTAAATATATAACAAGCAACCAAAATTATCTATGGAACACAAGTTTTTTTAAGGGATAAAAATAAAAGTGATGTCATGATTCTCTATAACCAACTCTGCTGCAGAATCACACCACTTGCCTCACACTGGAATCGGATGCCTTGCCTCAGATCGCCAGGATTTGAGCTTCATCTGTGGATCATGAGGTAGGCAGGTGCATCTTGTGGAAAATTTCCACAGATGAGTCTGACACATGCCTAGGGATGGGGGCCTCAGATCTAAACTTTCCAAATAGTTGTTTTTGGCCATATAAACAAATCATACGGTGGGTTAGTAGTAACTTTTAAAATATTCCATCCAGGGAGTTTGGAGTTGTGCAAACACAGGCCTTCATGCTCAGATTTCCATGTCTGTGGAGCTCTCCATTTAGAATGGCAATCACAGCTAACATGGACAGTGGAAGACGAAGTAAACGCTGGAAACAATATTAAGCACAATTAAACACCCCATCCCCCACAGCGTCACAATGTGACCCACTTCAGCTCCATCTGCTCTCCTCAGAGACCAGGGGGCCTGTAGAATTTTCCCTTTATTGGATTTTTCCTCTAGCTTTGAAAGCTTTCACTATGTGGTGATCGTGCAAAGGAAGAGTAATGAAAATTGTCATTAATGAAAGTAAATACTGTTCATTAACTTCAGCTGTAACTCATCTAAAAGCTCAAATGACTTCATAATTAAAGTGCTAACCAAAATTAGGCATTAGAGTGTAATAATTAAATTAAAATTGCACACAATAGTACAAATCTAAGGTAATCACTAAAATGAAAAGAAATGGGAAGATGATATTAAAGCCATGGATATCTTTTGGAGAACTCAAATAAAATAAGTGATTTTGCTGTCACTTCCAAGGAAAATGAATAGCTCTGGTTCTGACATCTGGCATTTCCCAGTGTGATTCCCTTTACCTTTTCTTACCCACCTGGAAGGGAAAGATAATAACATTTACCTTTTGTGCTTCTCAGGAATATTAATATTTTAGAAGGACTTTGTGATCAGCATGAAAAAGCCACAACAGGGAGCAGACAATTATTACAACACAGATTTTAAGTTGCTATAATTTGTGGACTTCGTTGTGATATGCAGGAATTTATCGAGGCACCAGACACATATGTAGTAGGTCCTAAGCAGTGTCTGCTGAACCAAATACGCTTCACCTTCTTACATATAAACACTGCTTGTTTATCACTTTTCAGAAGGGGCTTCCACCACATGGAGTGACACAAATAAACTCTATTAAAGTCTTTGAAATCTTGGGTTCCTCATGGAGTGTGTATGGGCAGCAGGTGGGAGAGTGAATCTATCCAGGGAGAGCAGGAAGCACACAGAGTGGAAGTTCATCTAGTCTAGACTAGCCTAACCTGCAAGGTCAGTGAGCAGCAGCATCACCTGCAAACCTCCCTAAACTAAGGTGGCTGGGCTGCCCCCCAACAGCTTCTATTCTGTGTGTCTGGGGTGAAGCCTGGGAATGTGCATTTCCAAGTTCTCAGGTGCAGCTGATGGTGGTCTAAGGACCAGACTTGAAGGACCAGTGGTCTATACTAAATGAAATCTCCAACACTCTCCAGTAAGTAGGGATCCTTACTCTAGCGTGCACTCTGATGTAAATAGCACCCAAATGCAACATAAGCATGAGCCATAAATTTTTTTTTCATTTTATTTAAATTCCAGTTAGTTAACATACAGTGTAATATTAGTTTAGGTGTACAATCTAGTGATTAAACACACACAACACCTGGAGCTCACGACAAATGCCCTCCTTAATCCCTATTACCTGTTTCCCCCATTCCCCCACCCATCTTCTGTCTAGTCACCATCATTTTATTCTCTGTAGTTAAGATCTGTTTCTTGGTTTGCCTTTCTCTTTTTTCCCCCCTTATGATTGTTTTATTTCTTAAATTCCACCTATGAGTGAAATCATATGGTATTTGTCATTCTCTGACTTATTTCATGTAGCATTATACTCTCTAGCTCCATCCAGATCATTGCAAATGGCAAGATTTCATTCTTTTTGATGGCTGAGGAATATTCTATGGTGTGTACATCTTTTTTGTCCATTGATGGACATTCGAACTCCTTTTACAATTTGGTTTTTGTTGATAATGCTGCTATAAACATTGGGGTGCCTGTGTCCCTTTGAATTTGTATTTTTGTATCCTTTGTAAATACCTAGCTGATTGCTGGATTATAGGCTAGATCTATTTTTAACTTGCTGAGGAAACTCCAAACTATTTTTCCAGAATTAGCCATAAAAATTCTTAATTACTTGACTGAATGAGTGTGAGCAACTTCTCTGAGCCTATATTTCTTTTCTTAACACACAAATATGTACCTTATTAATAAAAGACATACATTTGTTTTAGAATTCCTTGTGCTATAAACAAAAAGTACTTTATAAATGTATTCTACAAACAGTTCAGTCTTTACTGAGATCAAGTGACACACCCTTATTCAGTTTTCACATCTGTAAAATGGGGAGAATAATCTTGACTGGTCTAACCAACGGCCATTGTGAGGATCAGGTCAGCTGCTATTAAGGAAAGAATACTTTGTGGGTTTTTGTTTTTTGTTTTTTGGGTTTGTTTGGTTGGTTGGTTTCTTTTGGAGAGAGAGAGAGAGAGAGAGTTCAGGAGTTGGGGGGAGGGGACAGAGGAGGAAGGAAAGAAAGACTATCAGGCAGGGTTCATGCCCACCATGGAATCCAACATGGGGGTTGATCTCATGACTGTGCAATCATGGCCCTGAGAACATGACCTGGGCTAAAATCAAGAGTCGTTGTTCAATCAACTGAGCCATCCAGGTGCCCTGAGAAAGGAGTACTTTGAACATGGCAAGCAGTGTGCAAGTTTTAAATAGTCCCTGGTACTATTTTAATATGTGCCTATTTATAGCTGACCAAAGAAGGTTCCTGTCCTTTGTACTCTTGTGCTCAACTCTGAAATGCTAAAGTTTTTTAGAACTAATCCTGGATCCTCTTCTCTTCTGATTATTCTTTCTCTTTTTTATTTTATTTGAGACAGAGAAAGAGCAGAGGGAAAGGGACAAGCAGACTGTGTTAAGTGCAGAGCCCAATGTGGGACTCAATCTCACAACCCTGAGATCATGATCGGAGCCGACACCAAGAGTCAAACATTATCTAGGTACCTCTCTTCTGATTTTTCTCTGAAGTTAATTTAGCCAACCCAATCTCTTTGCTAAGTTTCTCCAACCCAGATTGGTGTGCTCATGACCATACATCCAGCAAGCTACTTCACATCCCCACTGAAAGATTTCAAAGGCATCTCTAACTTATAAAAAACCCAACTCTTGCTTGTTTCTCTGAAGTATACTCTTCCTCCAGTAAGTGGCACTTCCATCCATTCATTTAATCTTACCAGAAGCTTGGGAACCATCTGACACCTTCCTTAATCTAATCCATCATCAAATCTATGGATTCTGTCTCCCAAATATATTTCTAATCCATGCACTTCTGTTTATCCCATTACCGCCACCCTGACGTAGGATAACATCATCTGTCTCCTACACTAGTGAAAGGACTTCCCCTTAATTAGGCTATTTCCCCTCTTCCCAACACACCCGTCATTACAGTCTCACCTCCACAAAACAAACAATAGGATCTCTTTAAAAGTTCACCATCATCTCCATTACCATTGTCACTGTCATCATTATCATCTAACATTTACATAATACTTTCTATAGGACAGAAGTTTTAGAAAGAACATTATATCTACTAACTTAAAGAACTAGAACCTTTGAAGTATCATCATCTTACCTTTTAGAGATGAAGAAATTAAGGCAAAGAAAGGTTAAATATCTAGTCCAAGGTTGCACAGCTTCTAAGGAACAGAACTATGATTCAAACCCAGGCCATCTGACAGAATCCACATCACCTAACATGTTCCCAAATATGACACTCCTTCCATGAAACTCTATAATGGCTTCCCACTGCTTTGGGGATCAGACTTGCCATCTTCATCAGGAATTTCAGGGCTTCATACAATCTGGCCTTGGCATTCTTCTCTATCTTCACCTTCACGTTTTCTCTCCTTCCATGTGCGGTGAGTCAGCCATGCTGGCTTGATTCATTTACGTACATGTGTCAAGTGCCCTTCTGCTTCGGGGTCTTTGAACATGATGTTCCTTCCACTGGATCTCACTGCTTTTGAGAGGCTTTCTCTGACCCTACACATCTAAATTAGGCTGCTCTGGTTGTGTTTATTATACCCTGTCTTTTCTTTGATAGCACTCAGCATGATGTCTAAGTATTTGTTTGTACAATGGCTTATTGCGCAGCTAGCTTCAAGGGGACAGGACCAAGACTGCCCTGTTCACCACTGTCTAGGCAACATCTAACAAGCTCAGTGCAATGTGAATATGAATGTCCTAACAGAAAACAATAAACAGGAACATGGAAAACAGGCCTCTGATAAATTGGAAGTAAGGAGTTAGCAGAGGAAATGGAGGCTCAGAAAAGGAGCTGGGAAGAGAAGAGGTTGAATTGACAAGAGAAGCCATTGAGTTGGTTTAGACAAAAGATGACTGGGATAGGATTTGTTTCTTACCTCAGCTACGAGCCTAGAAAGGGCACTAATGCAAGGTAGTTCTGGACAAATGGACCAAAAGGAATGCAGTGGTCACACAGATCCCTCTAGAGGACCTAATACCTAGAGGTTGTATCTAGAAAACCAAACAGAAAAAATAAAAACAAAACAAAACAAAACAAAAAAAACTTCCCATGGGGAGGGGAGACAGAAACAGAGCTCAAAGCAGCAGGAAGAAGGGGATCTGAAACAATATATACAAAAGAAACCTGAAATGCATCTTCCCCACTCTTATAAGCAAGGCTGCCTGCCGCGGCCATCGTGTAATTAGCCCACATCGGCACCAGCCCTCCTGATCTGGCCGAGGGCTTGTGTGGCTGCAGGCATATAGTCCCAAAGGTCCCATCTGAATGCTGCTTCGGGCAGCTGCATTTGACCACAGCAGCCTTATCTTGGGGCACTATCTCTGAAACCCTGGTAAGACACCTGCGAGGACTTACAAGGAATCAAGACCACAGCGTTCAAAATTCTTCATGAATGTATGGAATAGGGAAGCAATCAATCTAAAAACCATGAAACAACAGGGGACATGTTCTGTTTGGCTGGCGCATGTACCGGTTCCCTTGTAGTTCTGGGATCCTCCCTGTGACCCAGCAGGTTTGTGGCCACTGCAAGAGCTGATCTCTGCCATGCAGGATGCCACACGTGGCTTTCATTGAAAGGAATCTGGCATCAATTCGCAGGAACCTCAGTGGGAGAGGCCTGCCATAAGCTGCAGATGCTAGGAAGGCTTTGTTTCTACCTCTGAAATCCAAAGCTTACATACACACACCTACATGCCATTCAGACAAAGACCAACTTGGATTGCTGACTGGAACAACTCCCTTCCAATATTTTGGTTACACTCCAGGAGTGAGAACAGTGTCATCCACCATAGAAATCACACAGAAAACAGGGCCAGGGAGAAACGAGATTTAGATTTTGGCTCTGCTGTGAGGACATCATGAAAAGCTGTGGTGGTAGCGCTCAAAGAGTAATTAGTGTATAACTAGTAACAGCAGTGGTGATGGTAACGTTGGTCATATCTCCTTGTGTATACTTAGTAGATGACAGTTTTCAAGACCCATCCTTTCCTGGGATTGCCTGGGAGGGGTGGTAAAGCTCAGGGCTATGGTGTGAGATTGTCATTCTCAGGGAACGCTGTGCCTTCGGCAGAGTGGGAGAGAACAATGACATTTTACAGAAGAGAAGAGTGGGGCTCAATTTGGCTTGACTTCTCCAGGATCACATAATGGCGGCCAGTGACATCTAGTGCTCCTCCTCCTTCAGCACCTCACCTGAGCCTGACGTGACTTCCGTGTTCCCTACGACCTGTGCTGGAATGCGTCCTGAGATGCTCTCTCTCCTCGGTGTAAACTTCCTGAGGGCAGGTGATGGGTGTACTTCATGCCCTGAGCCTCTGTGAGGCATGATGATCCTGTCACAGACAGCACCCATTTCTGCTCAATAAAGGAATGAATGAGCAAATGAGCCCTGAATAAAAGCCAGACCTTTGATTCTGAGTCTAAATGTCTCTCCATAAGAGAACCTTGCCTCTCTCTAAACTGTTTCACTTGGTTATAAAAGCTAATGGGAAGCCTCCTCATTTCCTTTGGTTTTCTTTTTTTTTTTTTTTTTTGTCTTCTTTAAAATAGGGCTTTGTGACTTTTGCTTATTCCACCTTTACAGTATAAACCTGAAGAGCATTGTTTTTGTGGAGTGAGAGGTAATTATTGCTATTATGACAAGGATTGCTGTTTCCTGTATTCCAAGTATTGCTGTAACTTTTTACTCCATGAACTGGGTCTTCACTGCCAAAAATAAAGAAAGAAATAAAAATAAAATAAAGGGGGAAGGAATGAAAGGAATTAAAATAAACTTCAATCTATAGATTGTAAGGACTTCATTACACTGAGAACTTGAACCACCTCATTCAAAGCAGACTCAAGTACGAGCAAAAATTGGGGTACCCGGGTGGCTCAGTCGGCTGAGGTCTGCCTTCAATTCAGGTCATGATCCTGGGGTCCTGGGATCAAGCCCCATGTGGAGCTCCCTGCTCAGCAAGCGAGTCTGCTTCTCCCTCTGCGCCTCCCCCCTGTTTGTGCGCTCTCGCTCTCTAGCTCTCTCTCAAATAAATAAATAAAATCTTCAAAAAAGTAATTATGAGAAAAAGGGATGAATTTGAAGTTTGAAGTAGTTCAGCCCTTTAGCAATCTCCTGCCTGGCTCTCCTCAGATGAGAGCGATGGTCGATCCTGTCCGTCCCCACCCCACATCCCTCATTAAGTGTATGGGGCATTTGTACAGGTTTTCCTCTCTGCTGTTACATTTCCATAGGTGCCTCTAAAAATGACACCTTTGCTGGGCACAGGAAGTTTGAAAGAAAAGCAAAGCAGGCCTGGATGGCAGGATGGAGACGGTGTGGAGGTGGGGATTACAGCCCCCAGGCGGCCCCTGGACCGCAGCCCTGGTGAGTGAAGTGGAAAGCCTTCTAGGAGCTCCGTGTGTCACATTAAACTGAGTGAAAGGGTGGCTCCAGCAGCCCCTGCCTGTCAATTGTGTTTGTCTCCAGCCCGTGGAAGTTTCATTATTCATTACTCACCGGGCATGGACAGCACAGTAGCACCAGCCTCTGTCTAATCCCCACCTGATAATGTATTTCTGATAAGCATGACGGAGCCCAGTGCTCCCGACAGGATTCACATTTCCAGCCGGATAAAGCGCCATTTACATGACGCAGGCACTGTGAATTTAGATCACAGAGATACGGGCAGGCGGCCGACTCAGGGCTGAGCTGCTCCAGAGTCTATCGATTGGAGTCTGGGGCGCCTGCTGCTGCATCACGCCCCCACCGCCCAGACAGAAAGGCCACCAGTAGCTCGGAGCGCTGGCACCAGGGACAGTGATGGGGTGTCAGCTGCCGGTTGGCCCTGCCTGCCGGATCCAGCAACTCTTTCCTGAGAGCCCCATAAGTGAAAGGATCACATGGGCCTAAAGGGCCACGGAGGTCCTAAACCAGCGGGAAATGGGGACGTGCCTTTCCCAAGGGAAGGCTCTGTTCACAGTTTTGTGTATGCCCCTGTTGTATTGTCCAATATAATATTCACATGGGTTCCTCAGCAAATGTTAAAAGATGTCCCAGGGTAGGAACTTTTGGAGACCTCTGATTCTGTCTCTATGTCCTTAAAGCCAAAGAGAAATACATCTGATGCATCTGTGAATTGTTCAACATTTGTGAAAGAGGCAGGATTAGCACCAGCCACGGGGATCAAATCAATTCTGATTAGTTGAGGGTGTTTATTGCTCTTTGGGGCTGATGCCAATTCTATTTTCCCAAGCTCAGCGTAGCCTGAAAAGTGATTAGATCTGAGAGCACGTGCAGTTGTCAGCCTGACGAAAGCACATCCACATGACACCGATGTCATCTCCTAAATAGTTCTCAACTCTGTCCCCATCTCTCAATAGCACCACCACCCCGGCCGGGCTTCCATTGTCTCCTGCTGAGTTCTCACTAACAACTGTCTCAAGAAGTCTCCCGGCCTCCTATCTTGCCAGCCAGACACTGCTTCTTCAGCCCCTGTGGTGTTCGGGTGACAGGGGCCTGGCTGCATCTCTAGCAGCTTCCAGCCCTTCCGTGGCCACTCCCCACACCCACAGAGAGTCAGCCACTGCAGCAAGCCCTTCAAAGCCCCTTGGGGGAACCAATATCCACTCCAGCCTCTCCTTCTTGCTGATTAACTCCAAATATTCATTCATTCATTTGTCGTAACAATGCAACTCCTCTTGAAATCCTCCCGCTTCCCCTTGCCATTTTCTTTTTTTTCCCCCCTAAGATTTCATTTATTTATTTATTTATTTGGCAGACAGAGATCACAAGCAGGCAGAGAAGCAGGCAAGGAGGGATGGAGAGCAGCCTCCCTGATGAGCAGAGAGCCCGATGCGGGGGCTAGATCCCAGGAGCCTGGGATCATGACCTGTGCTGAAGGCAGAGGCTTTAACCCACTGAGCCACCCAGGCACCCCCGCCTTGCCATTTCCATCCTCATGCTGTTGTTCGTATGCCTAAATATTCACAGTCCCAAATCCCTCGTGTCTCCAGGCAAACTCCTTAACATGGAAGCTACAGCTGAATTATTGTTCTTTCCCTAGATCCCCATAATACTCCAAGCATTTCCGCATGGCACGTAACACATTTTATTCTAATGCTCTCTTTAAGAATCTGTTTCTGATACTACTAGAGCTGAATCCTATGTACTCTTAACATCTGCAGGGCCCAGGGCAAGAGTTCAGATGGGGCCCACATGCCAGGCCTAAACATTTTACAGTTATAAATCAAGCCATCACATTATAATTAAAATAAATTCTTGGGGCGCCTGGGTGGTGCAGTCTGTTAAGCATCGGACTCTTGGTTTTGGCTCAGGTTGTAATCTTGGGATTGTGAGATCAAGTACAAGTCATTGGGATCTGCACTCAGTGGGAAGTCTGCTTAAGACTCTTTCTCTTTCTCCCTCTGCCCTTTCCCACTGCTTTCTCTCTCTCTCTCTCTCTAAAATAAATAAATAAATCTTTAACCACAGCAGAATATATACACTCACACACATACACACTCATGTTCCTACTTCTATGTTACCTTAATAAATATTCTTTTATAATGGCCTGCAAGGCCAGGCCCAGAGTTAGAACCTCTGGACTCCCCAAGGCCCTTTACTGGAATATGGTATGAGGATAACCCTCTTATAATCCTCCTCTTCCCCTGAATCCACTTAGCTCTGAGAAGGATTTGTGTGTATACGTGCGGACACCCTAGGCCACAACCCCAGGCTCGGCCCACCAGCCTTTGCATACAACCCCTGGGTATCTGTCCAGGAAACAGAATGGTTTTGAGGACAAATTTTGTGATCTCGTACCCAGAGCACTTTGTAAAAGGAAACCATAGGATTCCAGGTGGCCATGTCCTTTAGATGTGTATATCCCTCTCTTCATGGGAAGAGGCACAATCAGAAGGGCTAAGTTGGAGGAGTCCAGTCCCCTGTCACTCTTGCCTAGTTAAGAACAATGCTGTCCCTGATCCTAGTCCACTGTTAGCATCCAAGAGAAGATCAGTGAAAAAACAAATGAAAGAATAAATAAATCATTTTTTATAAGCATTCATGAAGTTTCACTTTGTTGGATAACAATAGGTAATACAGGGCACCTGGGTGGCTCAGTGGGTTAAAGCCTCTGCCTTCAGCTCAGGTCATGATCCTAGGGTTCTGGGATCGAGTCCCATATCCGGCTCTCTGCACGGCGGCAGGAAGCCTGCTTCCCTTCCTCTCTCTCTCTGCCTGCCTCTCTGCTTACTTGTGATCTCTGTCTGCACAAATAAATAAATAAAATATTTAGGGGAAAAAAAAAAAAGGTAATACAAAGCCTGGCTGCACCATTTAAAGACAATAAGAATGGGGCTCTGAGTTTGGAAAAAGTCTCTTTCAACATTATCATGAATGCTAGTGTTAAGTTTATTTCAAAGTGGGACCTCTGGGTGACTCAGCTGCTCAAGCCTCTGCCTTCAGCTCAGGTCATGATCATACAATCCTTGGAGCCAGCCCTGTATCAGGCTCCCTGCTCAGTGGGGAAATTGCTTCTCCTTCTCCCTCTGCTGCTTGTGCTCTCTCTCTCAGCCCTCTCTCCATCTCAAATAAATAAAACCTTAAAGCAAATCCCATTTTTAAAAAGTTTGTCAGAGAGTTGAATATTTTATTTACTGAGTAAGTTCGTTTTGGCTTTAAGGGGATACCAAATGACATAACATAAAGAGCTTAAACTTTAAAATCAGGCTTAATCCTTGTGAGCCTTAGTTTTGCTACCTATTTGGTGAGAATAGTAGTAATATTATACACTGAAAATATAAGTAAAACATCCTGCACTGATCCTGGCAAGTAAGTTGTCTTTCTTCACTTGTTCTTCCACACCTTGGAGGACAATTTCATGAGTTAGAAGAGGGCTAGCTGAGCAGGCACTCCAGTGTTTGCTGAACTTCAATAAACTGAAGCAGAAAATACAAGCAATGGGAGGCACACTGATCAGCAACTTGGCAAACTCAGGTAATCAAGACTTACATCCTTTTTCTGCAAACACATAGAAATGTCAGATCTAATATAATATAGGATGACAAAAAATTAAATATACACCTGACTTAAAGGATAAAATAATTCCTTAATGCCAAGGAGACTGTAACAAGAGAGAACTTAAAGCCAGAGCCCTCCAGTGAGCTGATACTATGGGAGGTTTTTAAACCTTGACAGGGACTCTTGGTCTGGAAGACAAGGCTTAAAAAAATCCATACAGAAACAGATGTGGCCAAGGGTCCTTATACAAATGGAAGCTAGAACTCAGAGCACTGCATGAAGAGACTCCTCTCAAAGGAATGTCCATGTCATAGGAAACACACAAACTAAAAGAATCCAGAAACCCCACCCATCAATGCAGAGCTGCAGAGAATCTGTCTGTCCCATACTCTGACTAAAAGTGCCAGGAAAATCTGTTAAAAACTTATGTCACACGTAGATGTAGTGTCTAAAACCACATGGTATTAAAATCTCACTTTTATTCTGATCCAGGAACTTTGAAACACCTGAGGTGGCCAAAAAACATCTGCAAAATGTACCCTTAGTAATCACTTCAAACTACAGGTGAGGGGTGGGACTCCCACAGGAAAGAAACAAGTAAACAAGTACAGCCCAGAAAACTATAAGCACTGAGAAAACAAACCACAGTGCTATGAGTCAGGGAAGAAACAAAAGGTGTACTGGCACACCAAACTCAGAGGTGAAAGACAACACAGTTATTATGTTTAAGGTAATTAACCAACAAAAGAATAAATACAAAGAATGAAAGGTTATTTTAAAAAGCATGTAGACAACCTTGTTTAAAAAAGGGGAAAAAAAAAAAAAAAGAGCAGAGGGTTTAGTAAATGCCAGACTCTGTGGTAAGCATTTTCTATATGTTACCTCATCCTATCTTTTCAATCTTAACAACAGTCCTTTGAGGCAGATACTATTTTTACCTCATTTTTAGAGATGAGGAAACTCGGAGTCATAGATATAAATAGAGATCAAGATCCTTCAGCTCTGAGGTCAAAATTTTAACCTAGGCTCTCTTGTTCCAGAGAATTTTCTCCTTATCACGGCAGCCAACTATAGAATCAGGAAATAAAAAGAATCATCATTAAAATTAAAACTCAGCAGCTAAGGGTGCCTGGGTGACTCAGTCGGTTAAGCATCTGACTCAATTTTGACTCAAGTCACGATCTTGGGGTGGTAAGATTTAACCCCTCATGGGGCTCCAAGCTCAGCTGGGCATCTGCTTGAGATTCTTTTTCTCCCTCTTCCTCTGCTCCGTCCCCTTGCTTGTATGTGTGGGCGTTTTCTTTCTCTCTCTCTAAACAAATAAATAAATAAAACCTTAAAAAAAAAAAAAGTGGCTAGCAAAAGACTGACTATATTTGAGGAAAACAATAAGAAAATGGAAAATACAAGTGAAGAATTCATACAGATCACTTCATGGATAGAAGATGTAGAAACTATAAATACAGGTGGAGGATATGAAAGACTAAAATGCAAGGGTCCAACCTGTTACTAACAGGAATTTCAGAAGGAAAGCAATGGGGTCTTAGACTTATAGCAGATACTCAATCTTCAGCAAAAAAATAAAAACAAACCTAAACACGAATATATAATGAAACTATATACACCAAAGATAGAACTTACCTTAAGATTAACAAAAGAGAAAAAAAATACAGATTACCTTAGAAAGGACAAAAATTAGATCGATAGCAGCAAACTTTTTATTAGCAAAAACATATGGAAGAAAAATGTCAAATAACCAAATGAATATAATGATTGAAAAACACAGCAGAATTTTGGTGAACCCAGAATTTTACACTCAAACAAACTATACATGAGAAAAACCTGAATAAAGTCTCCACCACCCAGACAAATAATGAATTTGTAAAATTGGCAAGCTTATTCTAAAATTCATATGAAATTGCATAAGACATTCATGAAAGTTAAAAAGAAGAACAAAATAGGAGAATTCATGTTTCTGGATTTCAAAACTTACTACACAACAATCAAGAAAGTATAGTACTGGCCCATTATAAATGTATAGGTAAGTGAAATACAATTCAGAACACAGAAATAAATCCATACATCTGCAGTCAAATGATCTTTAATAAAGGTGCCAAGACCACTGCATGGGGAAAAAGCAGTCTTTTCAACAAACTGTGCTGGGAAAACTAGATAGCCACATGTTAAAGAATGAAGTTAACCCTTATTTCATACCATATGCAAACATTAACTCAAAATAGATCATAGACTTAAATGTAAGAGCTAAAACTGTAAAATTCTTAGAAGAAAATACATGGGCAAATTTCCATAACCTTGAATCAGGCGAAAAGAAATTAGATGACACTAAAAGTATGAACAACAAAGAAAAAAATAGTTAAATTGGACTTTATCTAATTTAAAATGTTTTGTACAACTAGAAATTGAAAAAGAAAACCCACAGAAAGGAAGAAAATATTTATGAATCATAGATCTGATAATATACTTATATCTGACTATATAAAGAACAATTACAGCTCAATAATAAAAAGATAACCCAATTAATAAATGGGCACAGGATTGTAAAAGACATTTCTCCAACAAAGAATAAATAAAGCAGTTATATAACTGGTCAGACGCTTATGAAAAGATGATAACCATCTTTCTTCATCGGGGAAATATAAGTAAAAACGACTATGACATGCCACTTCACAGTCACTAGGATGGCTATAACAAAAGAAATAATAAAAAATGTTGGTGAGTAAACAGAGAAATTGGAGCACAATTCTACAAGGGGGATGTAAACTGGTTCAACTTCTTAGGAAAACATCTGACAGTTCCTTAAAAAGTTAAAACATAGAGTTAACATATGGCCTAGAAATTCCACTTCAAGCTATATACCCAAGAGAAATCAAAACATAAGTCCACACAAAAATTCTTACATAAGGGGCACCTGGGTAGCTCAGTCAGTTAAGGATATTCCTTCAGCTCAGGGCATGATCCCAGGGTCTTGAAATTGAGCCCCTTGTTGGGCTCCCTGCTCCATGGGGAGCTTGCTTTTCCTTCTCCCTCTGCCTCCCGCTCCCCTGCTTGTTCTCTCTCCCTCTGTCTGAAATAAATAAATAGAATCTTTAAAAAAAAATTAGGTGACTATTCATAGAAGCTTTATTCATAAAAACTAAAAAGTGGAAACAACCCTAATGTCCATCAAATGGTGAATGAAGAAAGAAAATTTTAAATTCTTACAACTATTTAGCTACGAAAAAGGAATGAAGTACTGATATATGTTCTAAGAAGCCAGTCACAAAAGACTATCTATTATATGATATAGAACAGAATCCTATTATATGATTCTATTCATATGAAAGTCCAGAATAGAGAAATCTATGGAGACAGACTACAGATTAATGGTTGCTTAGGACTAGGGTGGTGGGGGTGATGGTGGTAGTGGGGGTGGTGGTTGGATATTCCAAAATTGACCGTGGTGATGGTTGCACATATTTATGGATCAGCTAAGAAAAACAGTCAAAATGTATGTTGTAAGTGGATGAATTGTAGTTTCGTTTAAGACCATTAGCAAAGGTTATACTACAAAAAAAAAAAAAAAAAAAGGAAAGAAAGAAAGAAATAAAAGAAGAAAGAAAGAAAGAAAGAAAGAAAGAAAGAAAGAAAGAAAGAAAGAAAGAAAAAAGAAAGAAAAGAAAGAAACCAGCAAGCCAGCCAAGAAGGAAAGGAGGAAGGAAGGGAGAGAGGGGGAGGTGGAGGGAAGGAGGGAAGGTGGGAGGGAGGAAGAAAGGAAGAAAGAAATTGAACCCAGAATGAAAAATAGGATGTCAGAAACAATGGTCAAAAGGAAATTACAAATCTGCTGATATCTACTAATAACAGCTAACTATATAAAAAGGATAAGAATCAGAATATTCTGTGGTACTAATATTGTTTACAGAAAGAATGGAGACATCAACTATCTTTAAAAATTAAATCAAAAAGTCACATTACTATTTAGTATTTTTTAAAAATAATATTTGATATATTATAATACCATATATCTACATTTACATATACTTACCTTATGCCCTAGAATGTGATTAGTTTCTTAAAATGTATTAGATATGCTTGGAAAGAATATGTATCCTCTACATTTGTGGTAAAATATTTTATATATGTTCATTAGAAAAAAATTTACACAACACACATGTATTCATCAATATGCTATTTACACAAAATGTACATGGAATAGAGATCTTAAACTTGAAAGAAAAAATATGGCAAGAGTCAGTAATTTGAAAGGGTATTGATACAGCACCCAAAATATAATTTAAATAACTAAAATAATTAAAAAAAACTAACATTTTTAATTTTTATTTTGATTCTAGGATAGGTAACATACAGTATTATATTAGGTGTAAAATATGGTGATTCAACAATTCTATATATTATTCGGCGTTCATTATAAGTGTACTTGTTTTTTTTTTTAAGATTGATTGATTTATCAGAGAGAGAAAGAGAGAGCACAAGCAGGCAGAGTGGCAGGCAGAGGCAGAGAAAGAAGCAGGCTACCCCCTTGAACAAGGAGCCCAATACGGGACTTGATCCCAGGACCCTGGGATCATGACCTGAGCCAAAGGCAGCACCTTAACCAACTGAGCCACCCAGGCATCCCATAAGTGTACTCTTAAACCCCTTCATCTATTTCACCAATCCCCTGCCTACCTGCCTCTGACAACCACCAGGGTGTTCTCCACAGCTAAGAGTCCTTTGTTTTTGTTTTGTTTTGTTGTGGTGTTTTATTTGTTTGTCTTTTTTTGTTGTTGTTCATTTGCTTCTGGAATGTGAGTGAAATCATGTAGTATTTATCTTTCTCTGACTGACTTATTTCACTTACATTATACTCTTTTTACCCACCCATGTTGTTGCAAATGGCAAGATTTCATTATTTTTCATGGCTGAGTAATATTCTATGGTGTGTGTGTGTGCACGCGCGTGTGTGTGTAATGATTAATTCAATCAATGGACAGTTGGCTGCTTCTATATCTTGGCTAATGTGGTTGGCTATAAACATACAAGTGCAAGCATCTTTTTGAATTAGTATTTTTTTTTTATTCTTTGGGTAAATACTCAGTAGTGTGATTGCTGGATCCTAGGGTAGTTCCATTTTTAACTTTTTGAGGAACTTTCATGCTGTCTTCCACCATGGCTACACCAGTTTGCATTCCCACCAACAGTGCATGAGTGTTCCTTTTTCTTCATGTACTTACCAACACCTGTTTCTTTTGTTCTTGATTTTAGCCATTCTGCCAGGTGTGAGATGATATCTCATTGTAGTTTTGATTTGCATTTCCCTGATGATCAGTGATGTTGAGCATCTTTTCATGTGTCTGTTGGCCACCTGTATGTTTTCTTTGGAGAAATGTCTGTTCATGTCTTCTGCCCATTTTTTAATTGGATTTTTTTTCAGTGTTGAGTTTTATAAGTTCTTTATATATTTTGGATACTGTTTATCAGATATGTCATTTGCAAATATCTTTTCTCATTCTGTAGACTGTCTTTTTGTTTTGTTGAGATCAATGATCATTGATCATTCCTTTGATCTGTGGAAGCTTTTTTTTTTTTTTTTTAAGATTTTATTTATTTATTTGTCAGAGAAAGAGAGAGAGAGAGCGACCACAGGCAGACAGAATGGCAGGCAGAGGCAGAGGGAGAAGCAGGCTCCCTGCCAAGCAAGGAGCCTGATGTGGGATCTCGATCCCAAGATGCTGGGATCGTCACCTAAGGTGAAGGCAGCCACCCAACCAACTGAACCACCCAGGCGTCCCTCTGTGGAAGCTTTTATTTTGATTCAGTCACAATAGTTTATTTTTGTTTTTATTTCCCTTAGCTCAGGAGACACATCTAGAAAAAATGTTGCTATAGCCATTGTCAGAGAAATTACTGCCTGTGTTCTCTGCTAAGACTTCTATGGGTTCAGATCTCACATTTATGTCTTAAAACCATTTTGAGTTTATTTTTGTGTATGGTATAAGAAAGTGGTCCAGTTTCATTCTTTCACATATAGCTGTCCAACTTTCCCAATACCATTTGTTGAAGAGACTTGTCTTTTTTCCATTGTATATTCTTGCCTCATTTGTTAAAGATTAATTGGCCATAAAATCATGGGTTTATTTCTGGGCTCTCTATTATGTTCTATTGATCTGTGTGTCTATTTTTGTGTTTTTATTACTACAGCTTTGTAGTATATCTTGAAATCTGGAATTGTGATACCTTTAGTTTTGTTCTTCCCTCCCCCCCAAGATTGCTCTGGTTATCTGGGATCTTTTTTGACTCTATTCAAATCCTAGGATTATGTGTTCTAGTTCTGTGAAAAATGCTGCTGATACTTTAATAGGAATTGACCTATTCTGTAAATTGCTTTGGGTATTATGGACATTTTAACACTGTTTTTATTTCCAATCCATGAGCATGGAATATCTTTCTATTTATTTGTTTGAACTTCAGTTTCTCTTATAATATTTCATTGTTTTCAGAATCTAGGTTTTTCAACTCTCTGGTTTGGTTTATTCCTAGGTATCTTATTTTTGGTGCAGTTGTAAATGAGATTGTTTTCTTAATTTTTCTTTCTGCTATTTCATTGTGTCTAGAATGCAATGGATTTCCGTATATTGATTTTGTGTCCTGTGACCTTATCAAATTCATTTATCAGTTCTAGTTTTGTGTGTGTGTGTGTGTGTGTGTGTGTGTGTGCAGTCTTCAGGGCTTATTATATATGGTATTATTTCATCTGCAAATAGTGAAAGTTTTACTTTTTCCTTACTGATTTGGATGCCTTTTATATCTTTCTATTGTCTGATTGCCGTGGTTGAAACTTCCAATATTACATTGAATTAAAGTGGTGAGAGTTCTCTGGACTCCAGAAAACAAACTAAGGGTTCCAGAAGAGAAGGACGCGGGAGGATAGGGTAGCCATGTATGAGTATTAAGGAGAGCACATGTTGTGATGAGCACTGGGTATTATACACAACTGATGAATCATTGAACACTACATCAAAAATTAATGGTGTACTATATGTCAGCTAACTGAACATAGAAAAATAAATATAGGTAATTTATGTATAAAAAATAAAACACAGGCAATTTATGTATTTAAAAGAAAAGGGGTGAGAGTTGACATCCTTGTCTTATTCCTGATCTTAAGGGAAAAGCTCTCAGTTTTTCACCATTGAGCATAATGTTAGCTATGGGTTTGTTATACATGGCCTTTATTATGTTGAAATACATGCCCTGTTAACATATTTTGTTGAAGGTTTTTAACATGAATATATGTTGCACTTTGTCAAATGCTTTTTCTGCACCTATAGAAATGATCGTATGGTTTTTATCCTTTTTCTTGCTGATGTATTGTATCACGTATTGTATCATGTTGATTGATTTGCAAAAAAAAACCATATGTGCATCCCAGGAATAAATCCCACTTTATCAAGATGAATGATTTTTCAATGTATTCTTAGAATTATTTTGCTAATATGTTTTTGAGGATTTTTGCACCTAGGTTCATCAGACATATTTGCCCATAGTTCTCTTTTTTTGTAGTGTCTTTATATGGTTTTGGTATCATAGTAATGTTGGCTTCATAGAATGAATCTGGAAGACTTGTTTCCTCTTTTTTTGGGAACAGTTTGAGAAGAATAAGTATTGATTCTTTAAATGTTGGTCAAATTCACCTGTGAAGTCGTCTGGTCCTGGACTTTGGTTTGTTGAGAATTTTTTGATTACTGATTCAATTCCATTACTGAGAACCAGTCTGTTCAAATTTTCTATTTATTCCTGATTCAGTTTGGGGAGTTTATGTTTGTACAAATTTATCTTCTAGGTTATCCAATTTGTTGACATATAATTTTCCATAATATTCTCTTACAATTCTTTGTATGTATGTGGTGCCAGCTGTTATTTCTCCTCTTTCATTTCTGATTTTGTTTGAATCTCCCTCCCCCTGCCTTTTTTTTGACACAGGCAGACTGAAATTGAAGGTCTGGGAAAAGCACTTATCATGCAAATGGAAGTGAAAAGAAAGGTTGGGTAGCAATACTAATATTGGATGAAATAGACTTTAAAACAAAGACAATCACAAGAGACAAAGAAGGACTCTACATAATCATCATAATCAGGGGGAAAAACCCAGTAAGAGGATATAACAATTGTCAATATTTAGGCACACAACATGGGCGAACCCAAATACATAAAGCAGCTAATAACAAACATAAAGGAAGTAATCAATAGTAATATAATAATAGTAGGAGACTTTCCCATCCATCTTACCTCAACAGATAGGTCATCCAACCAGAAAATCAACAAGGAAACGGTGGTGTTGAAGGATATATTGAACCAGATGGGTATATGCAGAACAATCATATGCAGAACATTACATTCTAAAAACACCAGAATACACATTTTTTTCAAATGAGCATGGCACCGTCTCTTGATTCTAGTATAGAGACTTAGTCTCTACACTAAGTCACATATTTGGCAACAAGACAAGTCTCAACAAATTCAAAAAGATTGAATTTGTACCACACATCTATTCCTATCACAATGCTACTAAACAAGAAATCAACCACAAGAAAAAATATGGGAAGAACATAAATACATGGATGTTAAATAACATGTTTTTGAACAATCAAAGAAGAAATTAAAAAATGCATGGAGAGAAATTAAAATGAAAACTCACAAGTCTAAAATCTTTAGGATGTAGCAAAAGCTGTTACAAGAGGGAAGTTTATAGCAATACAGGTCTACCTTGAGAAATAAGAAAAATCTCAAATAAATAAGCTAACCTTACGCCTAAAGGAGGTAGAAAAAGAAGAAACAAAACCCCAAGCCAGTAGAAGGAAGGAAATAATAAAAAATGGAACAGAAATAATTGCAATAGAAACTAAACAAACAAAAAACCACAAAAAATAATAGAACAGATCAATGCATCTAGAAGCAATTCTTGGAAGAGATCAACAAAATTGATATATCTTTACAGTACTTAAACAACTAACATTTTTGAGTGTTGGCTACATGTCAGATATCATTCTAAGTCCAGTAACTAACTCATTAACTCAAGGAAATAGTATGAGGTACATTCTACCAAAATTACAGTTATAGTATAACTGAAAAGGCCCCAAATTATAGTGTATGCTCTTAGTACATATCTCCCAGAAACCATGACGTCAACTAGACTAAATATAATGAGCACATTTGACTAAACATATTTACAACGCTGCACTGCAAAATTTAAAGACTGCATACTCTCTTCAAGCATATCTCATATGTTTAAAAATACCACATTCTAAGACTTAAACTTAATCTGAAAAAATTATCATAGACTCCCTATCACAGAGAATATAGCATTAAAAAGTGAAATAAAATTGTTAGGTGATCATTAAAATTGGGTATGGAATATTAACCTGGGGTAATGACCCATGGATCCAAAAGATTATTTTAAAAAAAAGACTGTATTAAAAAATATGAAATATATAAACCTGAATGACAATAGAAATGGGACATCTAAAACTGAGTACGAAATAAAAGGAAATGTGTAGCCTTGACTGTATACATTAAGAAAGAAGAAAATCATCTAAATGTTTAATTCAAGATATTAGGAAATAACAGGAACACCTGGGTGGCTCAGTGGGTTGGACCTTTGCGTTTGGCTCAGGTCATAATCTCAGGGTCCTGGGATAGAACCCTGTGTCGGGGTTGGGGGGGTGTCTCTGCACAGCAGGGAGCCTGCTTTCCCCTCTCTCTCTGCCTGCCTCTCTGCCTACTTGTGATCTCTATCTGTCAAATAAATAAATAAAATCATTAGAAAAAGTTAGGAAATAACAGTAAAGAAAGTAGAAAAAAAATGAAATAAGGGTAAGAATGTTATCTATTTCTGTTATTTACATTATGAATATATGTTACAATTATTATAAATTTACTTATATTTATATAATGCAACATTATTTATAGAAGTGTTATGTAATTGTATTTATATAATAAACAAAAATAAAATAGAGTATCAATGAAACTATTTCTTTGAAAAGAATAATTAAAAGGACAACTTTGTTCAAGGCTGATCAAGGATAAAGATAAAACGAAGGTAAGCAAATCATTAATAAAAGATTGTCTATACTAGGAAGTTAATACCAATTGTTTAAAGCATAAGAAAATGCCATGATTGACTTAATGTCAATGACGCAAAACATATATGAAATAAGTAAATTGCATGTAAATATTAAATGATTAATATTGACTCAAAAAGAACAAAAAAAAACTTGATTAGACTTAACAGCAGTAAAATGTTCAATCAAAAGACATTTTTTTCCCCAAAATGAAGCACCAGATGGTTTGACTCAGGGGCTTCAGGAACTCCTCAAATATCAATAACTTCAATGTAATACAAGTTCTTCCAGCTGATGAGAAAGGACACACACATTACATGTAGGTAGTTGTCATAGCCAGCCTTTAAGATGTGCCAGTGTTTCTCATCTCCTGGTGTTCAGGCCCATCTCATGTTCAATCATGTTTGGTCTATGACTAATCAAAAACTGTGGAAATGTCACTCTGTGACTTCCACGGTAGGTCATAAAACACACTGCAGTTTCTGCCTCAAATTGTTCTTCTGGTGGAAGCCAAAATCTATACCATAAGAACACATGAGCAACTCTGAGACCCACGTAAGAAGTACTGAAGATTCTTGCCAACAGCCAGCACTGATCTAGCAGCCATGAAAGCAGACTCTTCAATCCCATTCAAGACTTCACATGACTGCAGCCCCAACCAGCATTTTGAGTGCAACCCTGTACAAGGCTGCGAAGAAAACTAATGGACAGCAGTGGTCAACTAATTCATTAGTATATACTTGATACCCAAACTCACAAAGATCAATACAGAAAAAGAAAACATACAGTCCAAATTTACAAACAAAAGTAAAAGAATCTTGAGTATCAGCACGTCAGATCCAGTAATCTACATGTATGAACATGTGTGCATGCATGTATAAATAAAATCAGACATAAAATAGAATTTATTTTAGGAATGTAAGGATAATTTAATAGTAGAAAATCATTTACTATATTTCATCATATTCAGATAGCTATGAAAAAAACAATTTCAAGAGATACAGAAAAAATTTTATAAGTAAAATTCTTAATAAAAATAAATATCAATTATTGATTAAAAAGAAAAAAATTCTTTAGCAATCTAGAAATACAAAGGGTCATCTTTAAGTAATTTTCCACTTCCAATAAAAGCACCTCTGTCAAGAATTTACAGTAAGTATAAGTAAGTACTTGGTGGTAAAAGATTAAAAGCATTTCTTCAAAGTAAGGTAAAAGAAAACTATGATTGCCATCACCTCTATTATGCAGCATTTAACTTAAGCATAAAGTCTATACAATAAAAACACCCAAAGAAATGGATTTTTAAGAAGATTTTAAATGAAACTGTCATTATTTATAGAATATGATTAATGATGTGAAATATCTCAGAGAACGTATGAGACAGTTAACTTCATGTGTCAGCTTGGCTAAATTGTGATACCCGGATATTTGATCACGTAATATTCTAGATGTTTCTGGGAAGCTAATTTTTTTGAAGCAATTAATATTGAAATCCATAGATTTTGAATATAGCAGATTGCCCTCCATAATGAATGGTTCATCTAATCAGTTGAAGACGTTAAGAACAAGACTGATCTCCCTCGAAGAAAAGGAACTGCCGACAACACACTGACTTTAGACCCAAAATGAGACTGTTGCTTGGGTCTCCAGCTTACTGGTCTACTCTGAAGATTTTGGACCTCATGTGAAGCAATTCTTTAAAAGCAATCTCTTTCTTTCTCTCTCTCTCTCTTTTTCTGTCTGGGTGTGTGTGTGTGTGTGTGTGTGTGTGTGTACGTATTATTAGTGTTGTTTCTCTGGAGAACCTTAACTAATATAACATACACACTATTAGACTTAATACAGCTTAAAAGACTAAAGAATGTGAAATCAAGTACACAAAATGATAGTGTCCCTATACATAGCAGAAATGCATTAAAAATACAATTTCATTTAGATGATATGTGACACATATGAAATTCCCTTTTAAAATGGTAGTAAAGACTAAAAGGTATTTAAGAATAATCCTATAAAAGATAAGGAAAACACTTCTACTAAAAACTTTTTTTTTATTTTTTAAAGTATTTTATTTATTTGAGAGAGAGAAAGAGAGAGCATGAGCAGGGGAGAAGGGCAGAGGGACAGGGAAAGACAAAATTCCACTCGGACTCTGTGCTGAGTGCAGAGTCCTATGCAGGGCTACCCCCCAGGACCTTGAGATCATGACCTGAGCCAAAATAAAGAGTCAGACACTTAACCAACTGAGCCACCAGGCACCCATAAAAAAACAAACAAACAAACAAACAAACAAATGAAAAAAAAACACATTTCTTTGAATGAGCATGAAAAGGAAAAGTTATACTATATTAATCAATGGGAAGATGTAATATCTCTAAGATATTATTTCTCCCAAAATTGGTTCATAATATCATGGATTCTGGTACACTAGAAAATTTAGTAAGCAGATTCTGAAATGCATATGGAAAATCAGTGGACCAAAACAGTTTGAGGCAAATCTAAAGAAGAAGAAAAAAGGGAGATTTCTGATGCCAGAATCTAGAATTACCTTACCACTACAAGAACTGTAAGATATGGATATGGAAAGTAGAAAAACACAGCAATGTGAACAACCTACACATTTATAAAAAATTATATAGCACATATGTGGCATTAAAAATAAGTGCAGAAAGGATACACTATTCAGTAAATAATAATAAGAAAACTTATTCTCTATGTTACAGAAATTAGTTAGATGCTTAGCTTCAACCAACCATAAAACATTCATTGTGTGATGCACTAAAAAGGGTTCAAGGGGGTCTACAGGACAATACAGAAGAACATACAGGGAAGCACAAATCAAAAGAACAGCCATAAACTGGGAGAAGATATTAGTATGTAGTACTAATATATATTAGTACATAGAATATATATATATATTTTTTTTTTCAAAATATTCAGCTTAACAGTGAAACAACTCAACTGGGAAAAATTTGGGGTAAATGATATGAACAGGCAATAAGCAGAATAAGTTGATTGGAGAATAAATATTCAAAAAAGATGTTCATCCTCACAAGGAAGCAAGGGAATGCAAATTAAAGAATGAGTCCATACTTGCCAAATGCAAAACCAAACAATTTAAGACAACCACACATACTCTGTTTGTAAGTCAACTGGAATTAATAAAGAACATATATCACTTTTAAGCTTCCCACCATTTATTTTACAATAAATTCCCTCCTCCTACATGCACTCTTATGTTTATAGCAGCATTATTTACAATAGCCAAGATATGGAAGCAACCCAAGTGTCCTTCAATTGAGAATAGAAAAAGAAACTGTGAAAATGTGACACACACACACACACACACACACACACACGAATATTACTCAGACATAAAAAGTATGAAATCTTGCCCTTTACAATGACAAGGATGGAGCTATAGAGAACAACTGTAAACGAAATAAGTCAGAGAAAGATAAATACCATATGATTTCACTCATATGTGAAATTTAAGAAACAAATAAGCAAAGGGAGGGGAGCCTGGGTGGCTCAGTGGGATAAACCTCTCTGCCTTCTGCTCAGGTCATGATCTCAGGGTCCTGAGATCCAGCCTGGCATTGGGCTCTCTGCTCTGCAGAGAGCCTGTTTCCCCTTCTCTCTCTGCCTGCCTCTCTGCCTGCTTGTGATCCTTCTGTCTGTCAAATAAATAAATAACATCTTGAAAAAAAAAAAAAGCAATCAAAGGGAAAAAATAAGAGACAGAGAGAAAAACAAAATAAGAAACAGACTCTTAACTATAAGGAACAGACTGATGGTTACCAGAGGAGAGGGGGTTTGGGGGTTGGGTTAAATAGGTGATGGGGATTAACTCATGAACTTGTTGTGAAGAGCACAGGGTCATGTATGGAATTGCCGAATAACTATATTGTACACTTGAAACTAATATAACACTGTATATTAAGTAACTGAAATTAAAATAAAATAATTTTTTAAAAGTTTTATATATTACAAGTTTAATATATTAAAATAAATTTTTTTAAAGTTCCGTGCAATAAGGAAACTTAGGTTTATATATATATATGTATATGTATATGTACATGTGTGTATATATATATATATCTCTATATAAAACATTAACATATATATATATTTTTTTTCATACCTAGCAATGAGGAACTTGATGGACCCAGGGCAAACAAGCCAGTCACTCTGGCACTGAAGGACAATCAGGAAAAAGAAAGGGGGAGAGGAAGGATGAAAGGAAAAGAGAGTGGGAGAAAGGAAGAAAGGGAAGGAAAAGAGGGGGAAGCAAGGGGGAAGAAAATGCCTGACAGCACTAGTTGTCACAAAAATACAAGAAGAGGAAATCTTACACGCTCCTGTTGAAAGAGCTAATTGGTTTAAAAAAAAAAAAAAAACACTTTAGAGAGGAATTTGGCATTAGCTTGTGGAATTGAAAATTCTCAAACAGTGCAACACTTCCACTTTTTGTATATGCCCTAGAGAATCCATCACACATAGGCAGCAGTATCCTGCATATGCATAAGTATAATATCTGTACAGAGATATAAATTGCTGTGCTCTTTGTAAGGACAAAATATTGGAAGCATCCTAAAATGTTCATCATTAGGGGAAAAAAATAAATAAGTTTTGCATATTTTATATGCTACAGTAACCTCTGGAAAAGGATGGGGAAACAGGATGGAGGAAGGGAGTAAGGAAAGGGCTCTACTGATGTCTATTCACTTTATTTTATTTCATATACCAACATATATAATAAAAATATTTATATTATGTTATGTTACATATATATAACTATCTGTGGGAGGAGATGCAAAAAAATGTTAACATTTCAAATATCAAATATCTGGCTGATGAGTATGTGGGTTTTAGCTGCCATTTGTTTCATACATTCAAAATTCCTCTTCTTTCAAATAGCCCAGAATTTTTAAAATGTTATAATGATTAACTTTAGATATTTATGTTAGATAAATCTTCAAATGAGTGGAAATTCTGGTCGGTTGTTGTTGTTTACTGCATCCATTTTATCATTATATAATTCACCCATTTAAAGTGTACAATTTGGGGTGCCTGGGTAGCTCAGTGGGTTAAAGCATCTGCCTTTGGCTCAGGTCATGATCCCAGGGTCCTGGGATCAAGCCCCGCATCCGGCTCTCTGCTCAGCGGGGAGCCTGCTTCCCGTGCCCCTCTCTGTCTGCCTCTCTGCCTACTTGTGATGTCTCTGTCAAATAAATAAATAAAATCTCTAAAAAAATAAAATAAAAAATAATGAAGTGTACAATTTATTGTTTTTAGTATATTCAACCACCATAGAAAATTTTAGAACATTCCCATCTTCTCCAAAAGAAACCCTGAGCCACTGAGCAGTCAATTCCCATTTACCTCATCTCTCCTCCCCACTCCACTCCCTGTCCTAGTAAACCACTTATCCACTGTCTAAATATTTCATGTAAATGGACTCGTATAATATGTGATTTTGGCGTGTGTGTGCGTGTGTGTGTGTGTGTGTGTGTGTGACTGGCATCTTTCACTTAGCCTACCGTTTTCAAGGCTCATTCATGCTGTCGCACATGTCAGCCCTTCATTTGTTTTTATGGTTAAAGACTCTTCAGTTGGATAGATATACAAATTACTATTTATCCATTCATTATTTGATGACCATTGAGGTTGTTTCCACATGAATAGTGCTGCTATGGATATTAGGGTATAAACTTTTGTGTTGATATCTGTTTTCATTTCTCTTGAATGTTTATCTAGAAGTGGAACTGGTAGGTAATTTGGTGTAAACTTTTCAAGAATTACCAAATTGTTTTTCCATGAGGCTGAACCACTTTACACTACCTCCAGCAGTCTGCTGGGGTTGCAATTTCTCCACATCCTCACTGATGCTCACTGTCACCTTTTTGGTTCTAGGAATCCTAGTGGGTACGAAGGGATATCTCAATGTGGTTTTGACTTATATTTCTCTGACAACTAACTCCCGAATCTTTTGTGTGTTTATCGGCCATTCATATATCTTCTTTGGAGAAATACCTATTCAAATTATTTGCCCAGTTTTAGAATGTTAAAATAACTTGTCTGGTGATGATTGAAGGGTAATTGTTCTTTATATATTCTAGATGAACGTTCATTAACAGTATATGATTTGCAAACATAATGTCCTATTGTTTTTTCTTTGTTCTTTATTTTTTTAGATTTTATTTATTTCTTAGAAAGAGAGAGAACACTAGCAGGAGGGAGTGGCAGAGGGAGAAGCAGTCTCCCCACTGAGCAGGGAGTCCTTTGTGGGCCTTGGTCCCAAGACCCTAAGGCAGACGCTTAACCAACTGAGCTACCCATGTGCCCCTTCTTTGTACTTTCTTGACAATAACCTTGGAAGCACTAAAATTTATGAATTTGAAAAAATATGTATTTTTCTTTTGTCCAATTGTGCTTTTGGTGTGATATATAAGAAGATTTCACATACCTATGATATTGTGATATAATTTAAAAATCTTTTTTTCTTGGTACATGGCTCCTCCTAGCACACAGCCTCTAAAATCCTTATAATTTCCAAAGCGATGAGTGTATACTGTTGTAACTTAGTTTTTGTTGCCAGCTACTGAAGTAACTCCAGAGTGATAAAGGTGTCTTTTTAAAATTCAAAACAACTCCCTTTCTAGCACATCAAAGTTTACATTAAAAAGGTGATTTTGGGGAACCCCCTAAGTAACCCCAGGGTGAAGGCTGGAGCTGTCATTAGAGGGTTGAAACTTTCAGCCCCTCTATCCCCACTCTCAGGGAGGGGAGTGAGACTGTTGTTTGAATGAATCCCCAATGGTCAATGATTTAATCAATCATGTTTACATAAGGAAGTTTGAATAAAAATCCAAAAAGTATAGGGTTTAGAGAGTTTCTGGATTGGTGAACTAGAACATATCCATGTGGTGGGAGAGTGGTGCAATCCCCAAACTCCATGGGGACAGCAGCTCCAGTGCTTAGGACTCTGCCTGACCTTACCCTTTATATCTCTTCAACTGGCTATTCATTTGTATCCTTTAATATATCCCTTAATAATCCAGTAATCTGGTAAAGAAACTGTTCTCCTGAAATCTGTGAGTGATTCTAGTAAATGATCGAAACAGCAGAGGGATTCCTGGGAACCTCTGATTTGTAGCCAACTTGGACAGTGGTTGTAGTGGACCCGAAGACCAATTGCAATTTCTGTTGCAGGGGACAGCAATCTTATAGGACAGAGTCCTTAGACTGTGGGGTAAGTATTAACACCGAGCAGTTCAAGTCAGAATTGGGTGAAATTGTAGGATACCTAGCTGGTGTTGGAAAATTGGTTGGTGTAGGGAAAAACATCTGGCATCTGAAATGTTGGAGGAAATGCTTGCTGGGTCTGAGTAGAGTGGTCAACAGAGAGAGAAACTAAGTTTTCCTTTCACTACCCAATGTCATGAAGATTTATTCCTGTATTTTCTTCTCCAGGTTTCATAGTGTTTGCTACTACATACAGCCTATGATCCATTTTGAGTTAATTTTTCTGTATCGTGTGATAAAGTGTTCCAATTTCATTATTCTCATGTGCATATTCAGTGATCTCTGCCCCATTTCTTGTAAAGATTATTTTTCTCCCATGAATTGTCTTGGCAACCTTGTCAAAAACCAATTGACTACAAATGTGAAGATTTATTTCTGGATTCTCAATTTTATTCCATTGATCTTTGTCTATCCTCAAGCTGATATTACATTTTCTCAACTGCTGCAGCTTTGTAGTAAGTTATAAAATTGGGAAATATGATTCCTCTTTGTTAATTTTAAAGATTGTTTTGGCTATTCTGGGGCCTTGTATTTCCGTATTAACTTTATCATCAGGTTATCCAACTCAGAAAAGAAGTCTACTGAGGTTTTGATAAGAATTGTGTTGAATCATGGGGGATCTGCATGGCTCATTCAGTTAAGTGGCTGCCTTCAGCTCAGATCAAGTCTCAGGGCCCTAGGATGCAGCCCTGTGTCGGGCTCTCTGCTTAGCATAGATAGTGCTTCTCCCTCTCCCTCTGCCTGATGCTCTGCCCACATGAGCTCTCTCTCTGTCAAATAAATAAATAAAATATAAAAAAGAAAAAAAAAGAAAAAGAATTGTGTTGAATCTATTGATTAATTTGGAAATTATTGTCTTAGAGATACTGTTTTCCAGTCCCACACTGGACATCTCTCCATTTATTTAGGTCTTTTTAAAATTTCTTTCAATAATATGTTATAGTTATCAGAGTACAAGTTTTACAATTGTTTTGATATTTTTTCCTAAGTAATTCTTTTTTTATTTTATATGGAATTATTATTCTTGATTTCATTTTTGAATTGCTCATTGATAGTGTACAGAAATACAATTGATTTTTTTATAGTGATTTATCCTGTAATCTTGCTTAACTTTTTCAGTAGTTGTAATAAAGTTGTAGTGCATTCTTAGGCTTTTCTATATACAAGATCATGTAATATGTAAATAAAGTGTTGTTTTGGTTATCCCTTATCTAATCTGAATGCCTTTGTTTTTCTTGACTAATTTAGCTAACTGGAACCTACAGTACAATGTTGAATAAAGGTGGTAAGAATGGACATCTTTGGGGGCACCTGGGTGGCTCAGTGGGTTAAGCTGCTGCCTTCGGCTCAGGTCATGATCTCAGGGTCCTGGGATCGAGCCCCATATCGGGCTCTCTGCTCAGCAGGGAGTCTGCTTCCCTCTCTCTCTCTCTCTGCCTGCATCTTCATCTACTTGTGATTTCTCTCTGTCAAATAAATAAATAAAATCTTTAAAAAAAAAAAAAAAAGAATGGACATCTTTGCCTTGTTTCTAATTTAGAGGAATGGCCTCTACCGTTTGCCATTTAATATTATGTGAACTGAGGGTTTTCCATAGATAGCCTTTATCACATTGAGAAATTCCCTTCTATTCTCATTTCTTACTTGTTTTTATCGAAAAAGTGGTACTGTATTTTGTCAAATATTTTTCTGTACCAACAGGATGATTATGTGTTTTTTGCCCATTATTCCATTAATATGATGGCTTGCAGGAATTAATTTCCAGATGTTAAAATTTACATCTTGGTCATGGTGTATCTTTCTTTATAAATCACTGCATTTGGTTTGCTCATATTTTGTTAAGAATTTTTGAATCTATATTCTAAGAGATTCTGCTCTGTAATTTTTTTTCATAGTTTCTGTCTGTTTTTGATATCAGAAAAATAATGACATCATAGAATGAATTACAAAGTATTTCGTGATATTTCATTTTTTGGAAAAGTTTGTGAAGAATTGATATTATTTCTACTTTATTTGTTTGATGGAATTCACCAGTGGAGCCATCTGGACCTGGGCTTTTTTCAGTGGATAGTTTTTTGATTACTAATTCCACTTACTTATTATGGGTTTAGTCAGACTTTCAATTTCTTCTTGAGTTAATTTTAAAGGTCTGCATCTTTCTTAGAGTTTGTCCATTTATGTTAGTTTGTAGACATACAGTTGTTCCTCATATACCCTTATCATCCTTTTTTATTTCTGTAAGGTGAGTAGTGATGTGACCTCTTTCATTTCTGATTTTAGTAATTCAAGTATTCTCTTTTTCTCTTGATTGGCCTAGCTAAAGATTTGTCAATTTTATGATATGTGACAGGGATCTATGGGGACAGAGGGTAGCTACACTTGCGGTAAACAAAGCATAATGTATAAACTTGTCAAATCTCTAAATTGAATCCCTGAAACTAATGTAATATTGTGAATTATATTCAGATTTTTAAACAAATGATTTGTCAATCTTGCTGACCTTTTAAATGAACCAACTTGTCTACTTTAGAATCATCCTTGACTCTAAAGTCATTTAGAGCCATCATTTCATTTGATCTGTTTATTATACAACTGAAAAAAGTCTCAAAGTTTCATGCTTGTAGCGAATACAGGATTTTCTATAATGAAAATACCAGTTCTCTTTCACTGTCATTATATAGCAGAATGAGATATCATCAGTTCCTAGTATAATCAAATGTGAGGAACACAAATTAAGTCATTTTGTTCCATAATCCTAAGAGACTTTCTAATCCAAATAAATAAAGTGCATTGAATATGAGCAGTTAAGAAAATTCTTAGATTATAATTTGAAACTACTTTTAGAGACAAATAAGAACATTCTCTTATGTAAAGTTTTCTTTTTCTTGTGTTTAAAATAGATTCTGTCATCTCTGATATTTAAGTCCTAGCCAATCTTCTGAGTTCTAGACTCACTAATTCAAGGAGTATTTATTGTGAGTTATTATGTGTCACACATAATTCTATATGCTTGTTATACAGAACAGATGATATTCCTACCCTCAAATAATTACGTTTTGTACTGAATTAAATTTCCAACTTTGGAAACTTTCCACCAATATTTCTAAGACATTTCAAAACTAACATCCCCCTTCCCCAAATCTAACATTTCCAAATGCCACTCTTGATTTCTCTCTCTACAATTATATCACCTCTCCATCACCACCCATGCCACCCTTCAACCAAGTCTTTACCATCTCAATAAATAGCACTACCAATCACTAAATTCAAGCCAAATCCTAGAAGCCATTCTTGATTATTGTCTTTTTCTCATGACCAGCAGAAAATCTTCTGCTTCTGAATCAAATCTATACCTGGAATAAATCCACTCTCTCTACCTTCACTAGTCTAAATCATCGCAGTTTCTGAGTTCTTTCCCCCTCCTTTCCAATCCATTCTCTACCTAGAATCCAGAGTGATCTTTACTCAGTGTAAACAAAATCATTTTAACCCTTCCCCCTCTTAAAGCTTTTCCACGATGTTCTATTATATGTAAAACTAAACCTAAAGTCTTGGATATGTATTTGGCTGCTCAGTCCTTGGCTGCTCAGTCCTTTTTTTTTTTTTTTAATACCTTTCTGGCTTCATCATGATCCAATCCCTACTTACTCAATATGATTTATGCTCACTAGTTTTCTGGTACTCAGTGTAAATTTGCTCAAGGAATGAATGATGAATTGATTCTTAAGGATTTCTTACTAATAACATATTTGTGATCCAGTTATTTCTTAGTTAACCCCCTATTAGAGAGATTTTCTGAATTGTATATCCTGAACATAACAAAACCCAACAGCATAAAAAAATAGGAATTTAAAACATACCCTACAAGTTAGATTTTTCCCAATGTTAGAATATGTGGTTTCAGGAAGGGTCAATTTTCCTACCCTAGGTACTAGCATAGAGCATCAAGTCAAAAACATTTCAGAGATCAAACTTTCTCCTGGTTCCAGAAACATATTAGAGCAAAGATGCTCAATTTTTAGAAAGAAAGTCTTATTTCCACAGGTAGATGGTGTAGTACAGAGAGTGGCCTTTGAAACAATATATAGTACCCCCCTCCACCTTCTTTTGCTAGGTGAACGGTTTTTCTTCCTAGGACTTAGATTTGACCTAGAATTAAAGGGGGGGAATAAGTACCATAGCTTCTTTCTTCAAATGATCAGAGCTGCTTGATAGAAGGTCTTTAACAAGTTCCCACTGTAACAAGCTGCTGTTGTTTTCATGTTTTGGAATGGCTTAATCCTATACATGATAGCATCCTCAAACAGCAAGTGCATTAAGCTGTGACAGCTTTCCACTGACCTAAGCAATTGCAT